>NC_056750.1:875087537-875311914 GCF_019279795.1 Protopterus annectens | reverse complement strand
TGCAATTTTTCTCTCGAAGCTGGCCTTAGACGATTTTATGAGTGCCCGTAGTTTTTTGCTAATACTGATCAGAGATGGCTTCCCTTTTTGGGATTTTGCTCTATCATCATTTTGCTCTATCATTTCAAAGTGTTCTTGTGCTACAGAGACTTATTTCACAAAGCACAGTTATTTCAAAGAGTCTATTGTGCTACTGAGCATAATTACAAGATTCTGGCATAAATTTCTGGCATATATGTGTGTATGTTCATACATAATTCCAAGGGTGTTTATTACTGTGTGTTGGCATGGCAGAGGCATTTTGCAGACCCAGTTCACTTGTGCTTGACCATAATATTGCTGAGAATTGAAGAGTATTTGAGCAGGGATACAATATTTTCATACAAGCACCTTTTCCTGATAAAGATGCATCTATGAGGCCAATTATTCTGCTTAATTTAACAGGGTCAGAAGCTATTGAAAGAGAGCATTCCTTTGTGTATGCACCAGTGGTATATGCAGGAGAAGGGGAAAACTGTCATATTATTGTACAAGCTGAATCAAGGGAGGAACCTGAGTGCTTGAAATATATATTTAGAGAAATGTGTAACCCCCCCCCAGACAAATGTTACATTGGAGAGGCACTTATTTTATACAAGAGACCAAAAGCCAGGAAAAACTTTTGCAGCTTATATTACTGATTTGAGAAACAAGGTTAAAATGTGCAGATTGGGTGACTTGAAAGATGAGTTGATAAAGGACAGGCTTGCGTGTGGTGTTAATAATGCTGCAGTGAGAAAGATTTTGCTTTGAGACAGTGATTTAATGTTGAGCAAAGCCATAGAGATTTGTCAAATACACGAGCTTACAGAAAGGCACACAAATATGCTTGCAAGTGATAAAAGCATGGTTTCAGCAGTCTAGAGCAAGCATAGACAGCATGCAGCACACGGATAACAGAAATGGGCTTAAGCACATGGCAGCTGCAGCCCCTGCAGGATTTCCAGGGAAAGCCCGTACCTTTCCAGCAAGTTCTAAAACTAGCTCAGTAAAACAGACATGCTCAGTGCAGCACAAGGGTGCATCAGCAAAACCCAAGTCAAGTCTCATTGTTAACTGTCATAATTGTGGTGCCAATCAAGAGTCCAAAAGAGAAAACTGCTTAGCATTTGGTCAGCAATGCCACAAGTGTAAAAAATGGAACCATTTTCAAAAGCTTTGTAAATCATGCAAGTCTCATTCATTTATTAAGAAAGGTCACTCAAAAAAGCAAGTTGATTATATAGAAAGCTGCAACTATACTTTCTATGTAGATGGTGTATCATTGGTTGGTGTTTTGTACTGTCCTGATTAATGGTAAACCCACAGAGCTCAAAGTGCACACTGGTTCAAGGTGCAATGTTATGTCAGCAGAAACATTTGCTAGAGTAAGAGCTGGTGGGGAACATAATTTGGCCAATTGTGTGAAGCTTGTTGCTAATGGAGATGAAGAGATTCAAACTGAAGGCTCAGTAGTGTTTTCATGCTATTCAGCTCAGAACAGTTACAGCTTGCAGTTTTATGTAGTCAAAAGACCTGTACAATCATCATTAGGTCTCAGAGACAATTTAAAAATGAAACTGCTTTCTTTTAGCAAAGAAGTCCATCATGTAAGCACATGCCCTAGTTCCAGTTTCACCATGCTATTTTCACTGAGTATGCTGATATTTTCAAAGACAAGCTAGGTAAACTTCCAGTTGTGCACTCCATGAAATTATATGCAGAGGTCAGTCCAGTGGTCAGACCAGCAAAAAGGGTTCTGATAGCTATGCAAGACAGAGTCAAAGTCAAGTTAGATAGAATGGTGCAGCAAGGTGTGGTTTGTCCAGTTACAGAACCAACTGAATGGGCATCTTCCTTGGTAATCGCTTATAAGAAAAGCTCAGATGAAATCAGAATATGTATTGACCCAAGTGACTTAAACAAAGCATTAAAGAGACCCCACCATCCTATTCGTACAGTCGAGGAGCTTGCTACCTTCATGCCAAATGCCACTGTTTTTTCTGTCTTAGATGCGAAGAGTTCATTTTGGTAAGTAATGCTTGATCGCAAATCTTCACTAATGACTACATTCAGTAAGCCATTTAGTAGATACAGATTTCTCAGATCACTAATGACTACATTCAGTAAGCCATTTAGTAGATACAGATTTCTCAGATCACTAATGACTACATTCAGTAAGCCATTTAGTAGATACAGATTTCTCAGATCACTACTGACTACATTCAGTAAGCCATTTAGTAGATACAGATTTCTCAGATCACTACTGACTACATTCAGTAAGCCATTTAGTAGATACAGATTTCTCAGATCACTGCTGACTACATTCAGTAAGACATTTAGTAGGTACAGATTTCTCAGATTGCCTTTTGGAATAACTTCTGCCAGTGAAGTCTTTCAGCATACAATGGAGCAAATTTTTTAAGGCTATACATGTGCTATAATAGTAGATGATTTACTAGTTGGAGGCAATGGTGAAGCAGAGCATGACAGAAACCTCAGGAAAGTTCTGGAAAGATCACGTGAAGTGAATTTAAAGATCAATCACATGAAATGCAAATTCAGTACCTGAAGTTACTTATGTTGGTTATTTATTTACCATTTCAGGGTTACGACCAGATCCTTCCAAACAAACAACCATTCTTGAGATGCCAGCTCCAGACAATGTCCAGGCCTTAGAGCATTTTCTTGGTATGGTTAACTATTTGGGCAAGTTTATACCAGACTTCAGTGAGTTATCAGTGCCCTTAAGAGAGCTGACATGCAAAAATGTTACCTGGTCATGGTTGGAACAACACCAGACAGTATTTGATGACCTGAAAAAGAAAATTGCCAGTCCACTGGATTCCTATTACATGATCGAACTTCAACAAGTTCGAACCCTATATGGTCGAAACCATATATTCGAACTTGCAGAAGTTCGAACACTTTAAAAAAAAAAAAAAAAATTAAAAGTAAAATAAACCCTTGCAAGCAGGGGGGTCAAGCTCCCCTCACCCCCAGCTCTTTAAATATACCAACTCCGGGACCTCACTATAGTGCGGAAAGGGACTATTTCCCTTTACTGTACTGTAGTGTGATCTCGGAGTGGGTATATTTAAAGAGCGGGGAGTGTGGGGGGGTGCAGGGGGGCTTGATCCCCTGCTTGCAACAGTTCGTTTATTGTTGCATGTTTTTCTTAATTTTTTTTTCATGCTTAAAGTTTTGAAATTTAGAGCAGAGTAGTTCAATACTGTCGTGTTCGAAGTTTTAAAACTTCGATCGCGTAATAGGAACCCCAGTCCACCTACGTTAAGAAACTATGATGTCCACAAACCAGTAATTCTTTCTTGTGATGCTTCAAAGTTTGGTCTTGGTGCAGTTATTCTTCAAGAGTGCAGACCAGTAGCCTATGCATCTAGAACTCTTACGCAAACTGAGATGCAGTAGGCTGAAATTGAAAAGGAACGTTTGGCAACTGTGGTTGCATGTTTGAAGTTCCATGATTATATTTATGGCCGAGCTGTCCAGATTGAGACTGATCATCAACCTCTAGTCACTATTTTAAAGAAGCCTATGCATACAGCTCCAGCAAGACTACAAAGAATGATGATCAGATTACAAAACTACAACTTCAAAATGGTCTAAACGAAAGGCAAACTTCTTTATCTGGCTGATACATTATCCAGATCACCCAGAAATACCACAGAAAAGCTTGATACAGAGAATTTTGACTTCAGTGTCATGGAAGTGTGTAATTTTTCTACCACAAGATTTGATGAGCTAAGAGATCATACAAGACTAATCCAGTTTTGCAATGGCTCAACCCGTTCATCAATGCTGGATGGCCGTAAAAGCAATCTTGTGTACCAACAGAAGTACAACTTTATTTTCCTCACAGAGATGAGATGAGATGTTGATAGAAGATGGTATAATTTTCAAACATCCTAAAGTTGTCATTCCTACTTCCTTACAACATGAGTACATCCAGATTTTGCATTGTGGCCACCCAGGTTTCGGAGTTACCAAAAGAAGGGTGAGAGGACTAGTATTTGGCTTTCTCTGTCAAAAGATATCGATAAAGTACTTTCATCTTATTCAGTATGTAATAGTACTAAACCACATTTACAAAAAGATCCACTTTAGCTAAACCAGATTCCTGAACTACCTTGGTCAACAGTAGCCACTGACATATTCAAGTGGAACAGTCAACATTACTTAGTGTGGTAGACTCTTATTCAAATTGGTTCGAGACTGATCTGCTACCCAACCTAACATCCAGTACTGTCATTACTAAGTTGAAATGTTATTTCTCAGTCCATGGTAGACCACACAAAGTTATTTCTGACAATGCTGCCCAGTTTACCAGTCAGCTATTTCAGAAATTTGCAAAAGAGTGGGACTTTATCCATGTTACCAGTAGCCCTGAGTACCCACAGTCAAATAGCCTAGCTGAACGTGCAGTGCAAAGTGCAAAGCAATTACTAGAGAGAGGTCAAAGTGTGACAATACCGATGTTTTCTTGAATTTGCTTAATTTCAGAAATATACCCCGTGACAAAATTGTGGCTTACCTGCTCAGAGACTTCTGTCTAGGCAAACCAGAAACAACCTTGCCAATCAGTTCCAGTTTGTTGTTGCCTAATGCTAAACCAACACCAGTGCAATCAAAACCCAACTATTCAAAAAGCATTCATTCTAGAAGTCCAACTGATAAAAATGAGCAGATTTCTTAGTATTGAAAGAAGGAGATAGTGAGAATGCAAATGGCAAAAGGTTTTGATCGAATTGGTCAAGTGAGAGGTGTATGTGCTGAGCCAAGCTCTTACCTAGTAGAATATGAGGGTATAGAATACAGAAGAAATCACAGGCCTCTTCTTCTGGTGTCTGAATCGATATTGCAGCATCGTACCTGTGATACAGACTGTAGATCTCAGAGCAATCCAGACAATGTTCCTGTTGAAGGACATGTCCCAGTACCTATTCCTGATGATGTCGCAGATGTCCCTGAAGTTGACCATTCATTAAAGACAGTCCCAGTTGCTAAACCCAGTCCTAATTTTTATGTCAGATGATCAGGTCATATTTCCAGACCTACTGTAAAATACACAGTAACCTGGACGTGATTGTTTCACTTATAATTAGTTCTGTATAATTGCATGTCAAAGGATTATTTCTGTACAATTACATGTCAATGGTTATTGTCAGTATTACTGTGCATGACTTCTTTCTCAGTGAGGGAGGATGTAGAACAGAGTGTGTGTTGTGACTTTAAGAAGCATTTCAAAGTGAGGGCACGTGTGTATAAATAGAGAGCACGTGCAGGCAGCAGTGCCATTTTGAGTGAACAGCCACAGTGATAACATGTATGAGTGCAGTAGTTAGTCTGTTTATATGTTTATTCAAGTTTAAGTTACTAAGCCTCAATCCTGATGTGTTTGTATGTAATAAGGCTGCTTAAATCGAATCCACAACCATTCGTCTGTTTTATCCTGACCAGACCAGCAACACACATGACAGGTGTATTTTTAGTATATTGTAAAAATAACTTCTCTGCCTATTATTGTAGGACATATGATTCATGCACATTTTAATTTTTCTTTATATTTTTCAGCTCCAGCACATATAAGGAACAACAGACTGACTGTTCCATAGTGTATGGAATGTTTCTTCCGACACAGTGGTAAGCATATACTGGTTCTACTATACTAGCATATAGTTATCATACTTTGTTGCTTGCAGTGGAAATCCCTTTATCTAGACTACACACATTCTGACACTTATGCACTATACATGAGGGTCCTCATGCTGTCACACACCCCCAGCCTGTCTGAGGTGTCCACACTATCAGGACTGGGATCATATGTCTGTCTCTGCTTGTCCCTGCAGCATGCCATGTGCCATAGTCTGTAACACATCTATGGCATCCTACAGTGCTATGACCACTGCCATATTCCTGTCATGCGTACAGAACACACTGGTCTAACTGCCCACGTATCCAATCCCCATTGCAGTGCTGGTTTTTCATGGCTGTCATTCCTTTTAGTGTTCTCTCTGGTATACCACTGGCTGCTGATTGGTGCCCATGTTTAGAGCACTGGTTTTGCAGCTTTTTTTGTCTCGCTGCCTTGGTGAGTATGTTGCCCTGTTGCATCTGTAAACCGTGGCCATGCCTTTCCTTATCCTTTGGTACAACGTTGACTACTGATGTAGCGCATCATCTTCCATGGCTCCTGCAGTCACAACTTGCTAATGCTTCCCCTGTTATGCAGTTCTCAGTCTCACTATCCTTCATTTATATTTATTTGCTGTTTGTTATTTTATTCAGTTCCGTTTATAAAAAAATAGTAACACACTGCAAGCTGGCTGTGATGTAAACTACAAAAACTAATAAGCACCAAGGAATGCATGAACCAGGAAACTCTTTAATACCCAAAGTAAGTGCTTTCATCTCAAATGGACTTCATCACGTTTTGATCATAGCAATTAAACACGCCCCTTATTCACTATTAAAATCAGATGATGACTAGATTGATACATCAATCAAGTGGTTTAAAAAAATCCGTGAATAAACATACAGTATTGAACATGCTATAACAGGAGAGGATGCCAGACATTTAGTGGTCATGAAGAAGTATTAATATCATCTTAGATTAAAGTCTATACCTTGCAAAGGTCTTAATGACCATAAGATTATTAAAAAACTAATATAGTGTATGCCATTTTTTTGTTATATTTATGTCTTATAAGAGTTTGACTTTTTGTATATATTTTTTCCATATGCTTTCTTGCTATTTTTAAGGCATTTGATTGGTGTATTAATCTAGATGTCACATATTTTTATTTGTATATTAAGGAGCATGTTTAATTAGGATCAACATCTGATTAAGTCAGTTGTATTCACAAGCACTTACTCTTGAGTATTAAAGAGTTTCTTGGTTCATTTATTCCTTGGTGCTTTTTATTTCTCATCCATTAATGTTACTATTTCATGTCATATCAGTGGCAACAGTCACTGCTCAGTCACCCTGTCCTGCTATACCCCAAGGGGGTTCCAGTTGCCTTCAGGCCTGTCTCTTGACAGGGTGACAAAGATCATCCAGTGGAAGGTGACCAGGAAGGTTCTATTATATCCAGCAGTAGCCTGTCACCAGGAGGATATTGTCTCACCCTCTGGAGATACTACCAGCAGGTCACAATATGTTACCTGGCAGGAGTTGGAGGAGGTGGTGGCAGTAATGGTGGATTGATGGCTAGGAGGTGAGGATTACCTATCTGCTTATAAAAGGTGCTTCCCAGGCCCATGGTCTACAGGAGTTAGTTCCTCCCCTGGGGGGTCATAAGAAGGAAGAAGAAGGAGGCATGGAGCATGTAGGCCCTGTTTTAGAATACACACGGGAGACAAAGAGTTGGAAATGAGGCCTGAGCGAGGCCTACAAAGGAAACATCCTGTGACAGCTTATTTCCAATTGGGGCTATGCGGAATGTGTAAAGGTACTAAAACTTACTCATCTCTGGAACTGCAAGCCAAAGGGCTACATTTGTTAATATTAATTGTGGAACTGAGAAGTCAAGAAGTGCTGTGAATGTATAAAATAAACCTGTGTTTTTATATATTTCAGTGACTCCAATGTTCTTTGGGAGTTACACTATAGATGGATAGAGATAATATAGGTATAACACACACACACACACACACACACACACACACACACACACACACACACACACACACACACACACACACACACACAAAACCAAAATCAATGCAACAGTTCCCAAGATGCCCTGGTGAGTGAAAATCCTTCACTACAAAACATCAGAACAGTCCAATCCAGGAGGTTGCTACAAAAAAGAATAATATACCAACTTTAGAAGAAATGTTCTCCTGGACAACTAACACACAGTATGAAAAAAACATACTAGGAGACGTAAATATCAACTGGCAAAACCTTATGTCAGACTTTCCTTCCGCTGGTATAAACCTTTATGGTTACACACACTGCATCAAGATACTGACTAGACTTGATAATACCAACAGTAAATGTGCAACTCTTAACTAGATATTGATCTCTGATCCTAGTAAATTTACAACCTCTGGAACCTATCGAAACTCACTTAGTGACCAACTTCCAGTCCATACCCATAGAAATAGCTACCACCAAGCTGACACTCACCAACTTAAAACATCCCAAAACCTTTTTAAATTCAATAAAGACTTCTTTATCATTACATTGAAAACCTTTAATTGGTACGCCCTAAAACCTCTCACAGTCAACGAGGCAATCAATAGTTATAATACCTATTTTTAAACACTGTAAACTGCCACGTCCTACTTTATGAAAAAAGAAGGAAAATTAATCAAGCACCCTGGCTCACTACCCAGACAAAAGCTACAATGGCTAACAGAGATAAAGGTTGGAAAGAATGTCTTAAACTTAAAGCTTCCTATAACCTGCAGTTCATTACAGAATTATGCAATATGAGTAAAAAAAAAAATAGTTAACCTAGATAAAAAAATAAAGAAAACAATATTATAGTCGTCTACAACTTCAACACAAAAATTACACCCTAGAACCTTCTGGACATCTGTTTATAACCTGTTACATCTGAGCTCAAATAATGAGCCTAGCCCTTCTTATAAAAGTTGTCATGTAGAAATTGCTATGTTATTCATTACCTTCTTCATGGAAAGCATAACCTCCCAACTTAAAACTCTTTACCCCTACCCAGTGCTTCCACCCCCCCCATAACATCCAATCCTAGTATTTGTGCTATCAGTAGATTAGACCAAAGCAAACAGTTTCAAGTCAGCAGATACACTTTAACGTCCTTTATCCCCCCACCAAGTATCCCCATCTAAACCTAATTTACCCTGTATATCCATTGCTAGCAACTACCACATAGGACCTGTGTCTTTTTCTGTGATAAAAAAAGTTCTCCTTAAACTCAAACCCTGGTCCACTGCAGCTGACAGCCTCTCTTCTGAATATCTAAAGATAGCTGCTGAGGCCATGTCATACCCAGCCTCTGTCCTTATCAGAAGATCAGTAGCTGAATCCCGTGTACTCTCACAACGGAAAAAACCCTAGATAATCTCTCCTTATAAAGGTGGCATCTCTGCTGACATCTCTAACTTCTGGCCTATTGCAATATTATCACCTGTCTCAAAAATGCTCAAAAGATGTATTTGTGAACAACTCCTCCACTGTCTCTACAAGAATGGCTCTTAATATTCATTCAGCATGGTTTCCGCCCAACACACAATACAACTACTGTCCTCTGATCATTCAGTGATACCATAAACAAATACAAGGACTCAAGTAAACTTGTTTACTCTCTGTTTTTTGACCTGTCTAAAGTCTTCAATACAGTTTCTCACCCTAAACTCTTGTACAAACTGTTTCAACTTGAACTACCCCTTCTTCATTTCTATGTTTCATTAGCTGTTTAACTGACAGGCTCCACTCTGTAAAATGGCAGAATACTCTCTCTCCCTATCTGTATGTATCCACTGGTGTACCCCAAGGCTCTATTTCTGGTCCTCTACTCTTTAATATCTTTATCAACGACCTCTGTACCGTAGCAGGTTCAGTCTCCTTTATGCAATACGCTGATGATTCCATGCTTATGTAAAGTAACCCACCTCAGCTCCTCCATATTAGACAAGAAGCTTTGTCCACAGTTGAGATATGGCTCCATAATGGCCAGCTGCTACTCAACCAAAATAAACCAAACTTAGTGCTATTTTTCCCTAAATCACACATACCTGACAAAGTGAATTTCAAAGTATTTTCACTAAACAAAACTGAAATTGAAGTAGTCCCTCATACAAAACGTCTGGGAGTGTTTATAGATGATAACTTTAAATTTGGCCTGCATGTTCAAAATAGCATAAAAAAGACTCACCAAAAATTAGGAATGCTCTATAGGCATAACAATTTCCTTAACAACACTGCCAACACCACTCTTCCCACTACCTACCTTCTCCACCACTCCCTTCAAGCTCTCCTCATCCTGGAGAATGTAGACATCTTTGCAGTTCATGAGACATTGTTTAAAGCCACAGAAAGTACCCTGGCAGTGAAAGAATTCAGTGCCTTCCACATATTTAACCCACAATTGCACAGCCAGGTACTAAAGGTGAAGGGGTCTCTGTTTACATCAACAACAAACATATCTCTACGTTAGTTAAATAGGACGGCATGCTGGAATTTCTGCACACAGCCAGGTACTAAAGGTGAAGGGGTCTCTGTTTACATCGACAACAAACATATCTCTACGTTAGTTAAATAGGACGGCATGCTGGAATTTCTGCACACAGCCAGGTACTAAAGGTGAAGGGTCTCTGTTTACATCGACAACAAACATATCTCTACGTTAGTTAAATAGGACGGCATGCTGGAATTTCTGCGCACAGCCAGGTACTAAAGGTGAAGGGGTCTCTGTTTACATCGACAACAAACATATCTCTACGTTAGTTAAATAGGACGGCATGCTGGAATTTCTGCACACAGCCAGGTACTAAAGGTGAAGGGGTCTCTGTTTACATCGACAACAAACATATCTCTACGTTAGTTAAATAGGACGGCATGCTGGAGTTTCTGCACAAGCACATTACTATAGATAAAGTCCCATACCTTATGCTAGCAAGCTACAGGTAACCCTCTATGTCTCAAAAAAAACATAACTTATGCTTGGACCTACCAGAGTCACTCACCGTTCAACCAAACACCTAACTCATGAAGGACTTTAACTATCCTTCTATAGCAGAAGTGTCCAACCTGCGGCCATGGGCGCATGTAGCCTCAGCTCTCTTCCTCTCCCTCAACCTCTAACTGCACATCGCATGATGTATGCCCCCCCCCACAAACACTTTTGTTTTCTTTTTTTAATAGCGTCGGCAAATATGTCAGGCGTGTGGCATGACGCTTTTTTTGTTTTGCTTTCTAATTTTGTTTGTTTATGCCATTATCAGTGTGTTTTTGCCCCAAAGTGTATGTGTGTGTTCTCGTGTATGTGTGTGTGTATGGATTTGCTGCTTGTACCATTGAGGATTTGCTGCTGTTACCATTGAAAGGGACAGTAATGAGTGAGGTTAATGCATGGTGAGAATTGAGTGAGTGTGTGAAAGTAGAAAGCAGAATTATGTGTGAAGCAGTGTGGTGTGTGTGTGTGTATTAAAGAAGAGAGAGAGAGATTCAGTCTACCTACACAACACAAACAAGTTAGTCACAAAACACACAATAAAAAGCTCACAACAAATTCCAGCAATTAAGAAGTACAATTTCAGGAAATTGCAGCTTTCCTGACAGGGAGAGTGTTGTATTGAACATGAACTCATACCTCTTAATTGTCAGAGAATTTCTGGATTTTGTGCCTTTTTTCATCTTCATTAAAGGTTGTATTAGTAGTAAGTAAGTATATAAGGTAATAGCAAGGCAGTTCCAGGAGGAAGCATAGACCCTGGGTAGTTGGGTGTGTAGTGTGAGATTGATGTGACTGTGGCATATAAAAGTTGTATTGTTTTTTTTCAGTGAAACCTAAGCCACTGAGTTTTGTGTTTTTATACAGTTTTAGATTGGCGGTAGTGGGTGGACAACAATTTGGAATATCAGTAGATCATGGCAAATCATCAATAAAGTGTGCACAATGTCATTTTAAATGTTGGGGGTTGTAGTGTGTATGTTATGTGTTTATGTGTTGCAAAAGGTGCTGAAGTAGATGATTATTAAGAGAACCGGACTGTTTTGAATATGTTTGCCAATTTTCCACGTTTTGATACTAGATTTTGCGCATTACAGATGCATCTTTACAGCATATTTTTTTTTATTTTAGCAGTTTTTGGATTAATGGATTAGCTGTAAGTAATAGCATGAGCCAGCAAGAGCAGTATGGGATCTGAAGGATGCCAAGTCTACCACTGCAATGTCTTGTAAAAGGACTGACATGTTAAGTAAAGTACTACAAAAAGAAAATAAAAAGTTTAAATGAAAAATATAGTAACTTAAACAATTTATTTACATTTATTAATTCCATTATTACTTTGGTTTTAATACTGGTAGAGACATACTTGGATTAGACAATTAGACTTCTCATTCTGGAGCAAGCATCCTAGTTTCAAGCAAAAACTAGTTCAGCAGGTAGGAAGTTGCAGGATTGTGATACAATATGTTTTGTTTATTATTTTGAATGTGTTTGTTTTTTCATTTGAAATTTTAGTTGCATTTGCAAAGAAAGAGAATGCTGTTGAGCCAAAAGAAGGCAGGACATTATGAGAAAGATATTGTTTAACTACTAATGATGGGCCAGAAAAGTTAAATCAATGGTGTGGTGTTGTATCTACTATTTTATTTTTGGTGTTGTTGTCCACTTTTCATTTTGGTTTGTGTGAGAGGTTGCTTTTTATTTGTCCATCAGTTGAGAGATTTATTTCTAAAGTTGGAATCAGTTTTTCTTTTCTAAAACACTGCCTTTTTGAGAGCTTGTTTAAAATCTTATAAAATTTATAATCTGCTTTGTAATTTCTATCTAAAATTGAAAAACCTACTTACTTTATTTCTTATTGATTATTATTTAAAAAACTCTCTCATACAGAATTATGTATAAATATTAATCTGTTCTTTATACAGTCATAGAGTGCTAAACATGAATAATCTGTTCTGTGTTTCTGGTGTGTAACTAACAACAATAACTTTTTTGTGTGTTTTCCTATGTGTAATATAATAAATAAATAATTTATCCTCTAAATAAAAGTAAAATAATGATAAAGTCTGGGAATTTGTTTTTACAAAGAATTTAACCGTAAAAAAGTGAGTAAATTTGTTACAAATTAAAATGGGTTAATGTGTCATCTGTTCATAACTTCTTCAGAAATTGAGTAGTCTGATTTGTTTTATTTTATTTTACATTAATGACTTTTTATTTTTTCTTAATTATTTTGAATTTTCAGTGAAAGCCCGGGGAGAGTAATCCAAAAAAATACATGAGGACAGACAAGAAAACAAATCAAAATAGTAGCAAAGATACTGAGTCAATACATGACAGAAAATCGAGACAATATGCAAGAGAGACAGATGGCAATACCACAGAATATCATACATGAGAAACCAAGAGTCAAGATCATTTAAATTTTAACATACTTATAAAATAGTACACATTTAGGTTTTGAAAACAGTTAATGTATGAGAGGACAAAGCTCTTGACTTTATAATTTGTTTGGATTAAACTGCATTATCTAAAGATTTTGACAGTACAGTTATTGATTTACTAGCACATTAAGCATTTCTTTTATGTGTTGATGGTGGTCCTTTGGTATTTACTTTTTGCTATTATGTTTTTCATTATTGCATTGATTTTGGATTTGACTGGTTCTTGGATGATTTTTTGATGAATATTTGACTAGGTTATGATTTTTCAGATATTTTGACTTCCAGACAATTTTTTTCAGTGTGTTTGTGTGTGTGACAATTTCATTTGTGTATTTTTGTGTCATGTGTGTGTGTGTGTGTGTGTGTGTGTGTGTGTGTGTGGTGTGTGTGTGTGTGTGTGTGTGTGTGTGTGTGTGTGTGTGTGTGTGTGTGTGTGTGTGTGTGTGTGTGTGTGTGTGTGTAAGTGTGTGAGTAATAATATTAGATGTGTATAGAGCTGGGAAAGGTCTTTATGTGGATTTTCCATCAGGTTTGATGAAGCTATTTACTGCTAGAATCCTTAGATCCATTATGACTTACAAGGAAGCATCAGTTATCTATCCATCCAACCATCCAGTTTGAATGGCTATGCTACATTTACAGAGTATGAAAGTTTTGTTCTGGTTTCATGTTGATGAATTTTGTTGCTTGTTCTGTCCATGCAAGTTGAGGCTGCCAAAGATTTTTTGTCGTGTGTGTGTTTTTGTATAGTGAATTATGGTAGATGTATGAGTGAGGGGCGGATCTGGCTTAAGGTGAATTTTTCTTCAGTGAAAGTGTTTTAAAGGGAAAGCAAGAGAGACTGAAGGTGAATAGAGCCTTTTAGACAGAAGCTTAAAAGAAGTGGATGAACCTCAGGTGACCTTTTGTCCATATCTTTGGTTGTGAAAGAAGCTTTCAGTGATGTTTGTTGTCTAGTTTTGTTGAGAGACCAAAAGGGCCAATACACTGTTCTTGTTCTCTTGGCAGAATGTCTTGTTTCTGACCTCCTTGTCCTGGAAGAGATACCTTGATAATGTAGTGGGGAAGTGAAAGCTTTCCTGGCTGAGAGAACGTGGTGGTCAATATCAGGTCTTTACAAAGGAGGTGGCCAAATGGGATGTTAAACAACCTGCTTGCAACAAGATACCCTTACTACACAAAATTAGGACATCCAAAAGCCTCACATACTGATCTCAAAGTGGGCATTTAGGGTGAGGCCATGTTTTTTATTAATTTTATTTTGGCACATGAGACTTATTTGGGAGCTTATTCAAAGAGTTTTATTAAGTGTGTTATGTGAACATGTTACTTTTATTGCAAGTTGTGAACTCTGGTAGCATTTATTTGTAATTGTGCTTTTTTGCACATTATAGTATTGTAAGACTGCTGCTGGTGAGGTTTTTAATTTAGTGGATATATGTTTTATTGTGTATAGAAATTTATTTTTTTTTTTTATAAAATTTTTGATTAACTGAAAAAATAGTTTTTTTAGTTAAATGTTAGATTTTAAGTGAAAAAATGGGAATTTGTTAGAAAAATTATTTTTTTAACTAAAATATTAGGTTGTATAACATTTTATTGAATTTGGATAAAAATTT
Organism: Protopterus annectens; assembly: GCF_019279795.1. NCBI lineage: Eukaryota > Metazoa > Chordata > Ceratodontiformes > Protopteridae > Protopterus > Protopterus annectens. The sequence goes on along the minus strand of NC_056750.1, from coordinate 875,297,148 downwards.
GAGAGTTAACTATAGATTATTTTTAGAGTTAGTAAAACCATTCTATTCCTATGAGCCCTTGAACAATTTCTTTTGGAGCAATGTTATTACATGTAAGCCAATGAAAAATAACCCTGTTCTATAGACTGGAAATCCTATATGAGCTCAGATTTGCAAGTACAGAGATTTCTGGACTTTATAAACACAAATACCCTTGAAGAGGTGGTGGATATGCCCACTAGAGGTTCAACATATTGGACATGGTACACACAAATATGGGAGAATGTTAACCCCCCCCCCCCCCATGTGTCATGCCCTCTCTCGTAAGGTCTGATCAAAAAGCTGTCTCCTGTGACATAACAATCAGTATAGTAACCCCAGTAAACCCTGTAACAGGAACTATTCCAAAGCAAAATTCAAGCCCCCTCCAAACCCAGACAACACAGTAACCTGTGTGGAATTGTTTATAGAAACTCTGTACAACCATATCAAGGGCTGCATACAGGCTGATGTACCTTCCAGAATTAAGCCCAAAACTAACTCTAAAAACAATTCACCCCATTAGAATGCTAAATTAAACAGGTTATATAACAAAAGGAAAAAAGTCATGGCTAAAATGAGAAAGTATAACTCCCAAAAAGTAAATAATTTGCTCATCAAATTAAACAGACAACTTAGAGGGCATATCAAGACCAAGAAAGCCAATTCTGAGGTCAACATAGCCTCAAAGGCAAAAGGCAACCATAAAGCTTTCTTTAGTAAAGTCATAAACCTCAAAGACAGCATACAACAGTTGGCTAATGGCACCACATACACTTAGCGAAGCAATAAAATGAATTTGCTGGCTGAAAATTTTATTTCAAACTTTATCCCCACTCACCTCCAGCCACCCCACAGTAAATGCATTCAAACATAACCCACCAACTATAAATAGGGATCAGGTCCTGGCTGCACTCACTAAGGCTAAGAACACAGCCTCACTGGACTCTGATAATATGCCATGATGCCTCCTGAATAGCCTAAAATATGATCTATCAGGGCCACTGGAGTCAGTATCAGACCAGGCTTTGTGCCATGAGAATGGAGGACTGTAACAGTCATCCGTTTTCATAAGGGTGGTCCATCAACATACCACAGAAACTATAGATTCATTAGTCTGACAAGTCTCATATGCAAAGCCATGCAAAGAGTTATCTTGGAAATAATCAACAGACATAGGAGACCTTCACACACTGGATCCAGCCTAGTTTGCTTTTGTCAAGGGAAGATCACACCTACTAAACCTGGTGGACTTCTTTGAGAAGGTCATCAAGGCAATGGATGAAGGCAGAATGATGCATCCTGCCTACCTCAACCAGGTTACGGCATTTAACACAATACCTGACTCAGGCACTGGAAGGGGCATAAAGCCATATATAACATGCTGGATAGCCAGCTGGCTCGCAGATTGGACCCAGGAAGTTAGGGTTGGTAAAACCCACTCCACAAAGAGACCAATCACCAATGGAGACCCTCAGGGCTCCATACTGGGAAGCTCATCTTTGGCATATACTTCTCAAATGGCAAAGTCAATGTCAGGGGCCTCTGGCTGACTAAATTTGCAGATAAATGCAAATTAGGAGCAGTCATAAAAACCCCCAAGACACTGACATCTTACAAGAGAGTCTAACACAGACAGATGACTGGTGTCAAAGCCACTGCTTAAAACTCAATGCCAAGAAATGCATAATAGTACCTTTTGGGAAGCTGTCCATCCCAGGAAACTACATCATCGACAAAACACCTCTACGAATTGACCCAGTAGTCAGGGATTTGGGTACTCATGTAGATAGAAACCATGTATCTAAGATAGAAAGGAAATCATTCTATTTTGCTCAGTTTATAAGCAGGGGCACAGAACTTGAGTTCCAGAGAGGTCATTGTGCCACTACATTTGTCTCTCATCAGACTGATCATTAAATAAAATGCCCCCTTCTGCATGTATCTGACTCGACACATGTAGCAACTGGAATACACACAAAGGTTCTTTACAAAATGAATACAGGGCATAGGGTTGCCTCAAAGCCCTGTCTCTGTACTCTGCTTCATATGGACTACTGAAAGATGACCTATGCCTGGTATACGTGGCATCTTTGGATCCAGCTCTGATGAGCCTTTTGGATAGCCACAAAAAGAATAGCATCCAAACTACTAGAACAAATTACCTGAATTTTGATTGTGACATACATAGGGCATGTTGGAGAGACACACATGTATCTCAGAGAATTCTGATTGTCTGGAATAGGCTCTCCATCCATGTGAAACAGACTCCCACCCTAACCCTATTCAAGTGTAACTTGGACCAGTGGATGAGAAGTTGGAAATTCACCCATTGTCTGGTACCCATGCCTCTGATGGTCAGAGATGGTGAGGAAATCATGCCCAGCTAACATACACCTTTTATATAAATGTCTAAGATACAAAAATTTGGGTCTATATTATAACATCGAAGTCTTAAAACTTTGAATGTTATAATATCGAACCCTATGCACCGAACGCTGAAAATAGCAAAGCTGCAGAATATTGAATACTTTCCTAGGGAAAGTATTCGGTGGGCCGTTTCTGCCAGCTTTGCTATTTCCTTGACTGTGGAGCGAAGGTTATGGACTGGGTTAAGGTAAGTGTGTGAACAGATCGGGTTAAGGTGAGTGTGTGATAGTTAGGGACCTTAGGGTTAGGGAGCGGGTAAGGTGAATGTGTGATAGCGACCTTAGGGATAGGGAGCGGGTAAGGTGAGTGTGCGATAGGGACATTAGGGTTAGGGAGCGGGTAAGGTGAGTGTGCGATAGGGACTTTAGGGTTAGGGTTAGGGAGCGGGTAAAGTGAGTGTGCGATAGTTAGGGACCTTAGGGTTAGGGAGTGGGTAAGGTGAGTGTCCAGTAGTTACGGACCTTAGGGTTAGGGTTGGGTTAAGGTAAGTGGATAGCTAGTAGTGTATGTATGGTTTAGTGTAGGGTTTTGTGAAGTGTATGTGGGTGGATTATTTATTTTGGTGTGCTTGTGTTGTGTGTATGTTTGTCGGAACAGCAAATTTTTTCCCTGGGAAAAAATTCTCTATTCTGAGTGTTCGATGTTATAGTCTTTCGATCAAAATGGTTCGATTTTATAACATTCAAAGTTTTAAGACTTCGATGTTATAATATAGACCCCAAAAATTCATGGAACATTTTTGGGTTGCATGGCTAGGCTTATAAAGGCCTTTGCTGCTGTTAGCCCAATATATACCTAGGAACCTATGAACTCCCTCCCAACAAATGTCAGAAATATCTCATTTCATCTACTATTTAAAACTGTCTTGAAAACATAACTGTCAACAAAATGGTCCTGTCCTTGTAATACCCCCATTACTAAGCCCTCTTCTTAATCTAATCTTCTCCATATATATATATTTCAAACTCCCAAAGAAATCATACTTATCAATAAAACAATCCTGATCTTGTATTTACATCCTTATGTCAAATCAAATAAATATCATAAAATCCTGACACTTTTGCACCTGTTTACACGTCTCGAGCGGATAAGTGGTCTGATAAAACATGCACATACCTCATCTGCTGTGTGTGCAGTAAAATTTCAATGTGATCGTGTACATAAACTGTAAAATAATGCTGAATTTTCTTTAGATATGTGTGACTTTAGCATGCTGTAAATACTGTTAGTGAACTTAATATGGTGGCCAACTGTTAAACTGTATATAAGTCATTGTTATATGGTATATTTTTATTGCTAGCTCATGCTAATGGTCCATGAAAAAGTATGAAATGTGAAGGCTTTCTTCCCAGACCTCCACCTAGGTATTGCAGTTGACAGGAACACATGAAGCTCTCTATATAAAAGGCAGTTGTAGCACCAAAATGCTTCAGAGTTTTTTTGCCATCAAAGTGTACACTCTTTGGAATGACACGTGATTCTGTCAATCAGTTAGCAAGCCTTCAAGAACCGGTATGTAAGTTCCCATTGGGGAAAGTCCTCTTATTTTTTACCGAATCTTAAATGGAAAATGAGTGTTTTTGTCACAAAACGTTTCTTGTGCAGTGAAACAGAGTGATTGAGACTGTCATATTTACTTGAAGGGAACTGTCATGTTGATGGCTGTGTAAACTTTTTTTGGGAGAAGTTTAATTTTTGACTAATATTAATTTATTGAAAGCGTGTTTGAGAAAGGATGCTGTGCTTGTCAGACTTGCAGAGATTTCCTTACCTAAAACTACTTGCTCTCTGCTGAGTTCATTGACCTGCATTCCAGATCTCCTTTCTGGCCTAAAGACTGAGTAGCACTTAGTCTCCATGGTTGTACATTCCCTGGCACACAAAATCAGAAAAACTGCTAAGGAATTTTCAAGGATCAGACCAGAACCTAGTTTGTCTCAGCCACTGGTGGGTGACTCTGCTGTGACCAGTGGTTCTTCCTCAGACAGCCCATTTTTTCTAGTCCTCTTGGTGTAGCCTTCCAAGCCACCAAAAACAAGAGGGAAGCCATGTCCTCTACGACTACAAGGATTCCCTTGGCAGGCAAGTGAGACTCACTGTTGGTGTCCAGGGATGGGCTAGGTGATGATTCTTCACTTGGCTGTGACGGGCTTGTGGATGCAGGGTCCAGTGAACCTAAGAGGTAGACTTTGTATGGGAGGAGTGTGTGTAGTGAGAAAAGCTTCCAGTCTTCTGTTTCTATTTCCAGGAACAGGGCAGATTTATGAGATTTGCCAAGGAAATCAATGCTTTTTCTATGCCTTCAGAATATTCAGTTAAGAAAACAAAACAAGTTCTTTCTCATGCTGACTGGGTTTTCCCTTAGAAGAGCAGTCAGTGCAGGGAGAGGGGGTGTACTTCAGAGCAGTCAGTGCAGGGGGAAGGGTGTACTTCAGAGCAGTTGGTACAGGGGGAGGGGTGTAATTCAGAGCAGTCAGTGCAGGGGGAAGGGTGTACTTCAGAGCAGTTGGTACAGGGGGAGGGGTGTAATTCAGAGCAGTCAGTGCAGGGGGAGCAGTGTACTTCAGAGCAGTCAGTGCAGGGGGAAGGGTGTACTTCAGAGCAGTTGGTACAGGGGGAGGGATGTAATTCAGAGCAGTCAGTGCAGGGGGAAGGGTGTACTTCAGAGCAGTTGGTGCAGGGGAGGTGTACTTCAGAGCAGTTGGTACAGGGGTAGGGGTGTAATTCAGAGCAGTCAGTGCAGGAGGAGCAGTGTACTTCAGAGCAATTGGTGCAGGGGAGGGGTGTACTTCAGAGCAGTCAGTGCAGGGGAGTGGTGTACTTCAGAATTGGTAGTTCAGGAGGAGGAATGTACTTCAGAGCAGTCAGTTCAGGGGGAGGTGTGTACTTCAGAGCAGTCAATGCAGGGGGAGGGGTGTACTTCACAGCAGTCAGTGCAGGGGGAGGTATGCACTTTAGAGCAGTCAGTGCAGGGGGGTGGGTACACTTCAGAACATTCAGTGCAGGGAGAGGGGTGTACTTTAGAGTAGTCAGTGCAGAGGAGGGGTGTACTTCAGAGCAGTCAGTCAGAGGAAGGGGTGCACTTCAGAGCAGCCAGTGCAGGGGGAGGGTTGTACTTCAGAGCAGTCAGTGCAGGGGAGAGGTATACTTTGGAGCAGTCAGTGCAGGGGAGAGGTATACTTTGGAGCAGTCAGTGCAGGGGAGAGGTGCACTTCAAGGCAGTCAGTGCAGGGGGGGTGTATTTATGAGTAGGGGAAGGGCGTACTTCAGGAGTTTCTTCCCAGACTGAGCATTCTGATTCTCAGGAAAGTATATCTTTAAACTTCCCCACTGAAGGCATTGCTTTCACAGGCATTTTATCTAATATGAGAGAGGTATTTCAGTGGGACCAACATTAGATTGCTATGGCACAGAAAATGTATTACAGTTTGTTACAGATGCAGATACCTAAAGATGCACCTATCCCTCCAGTTTTGTCAGCTTTAAAGAGTGTTTTTTTAACTGCATACATTTTCCTAATGGTCAACCTGCTGCTCCTAAGATGTCTGACAGGCTATACAAGTTGCCCAAGACACACAAGTATGTTTTTTTCCAATCCTAGACCAGACCCATTAGTCATTTCTCTTTAAGTCTTCTGCTGCTAAACATGTTACCACTACTAATTCCATTCCTTCAGATAAAGATGAGGAAGTAATAGGTAATTTGGGGAAGAATGTTTATTCCACTAGTACTTTAACTCAGACATTTAAATTACCAAGCTCATATATTAAAGTTTTTCTCTGTGACTTTTGAGAATCTGCAAAACTTAATGGTTAACCTTCCATCTTTTGAGGTAAAGAATTCCTTAACTGCTTCTCTGACATCTGTTTGTCACGTTACTAAGCGTATTTTGAAGTGTGCATTAACCTTCCATCTTTTGAGGTAAAGAATTCCTTAACTGCTTCTCTGACATCTATTTGTCACTTTACTAAGCGTATTTTGACGAGTGTGTTAACCTTCCATCTTTTGAGGTAAAGAATTCCTTAACTGCTTCTCTGACATCTGTTTGTCACGTTACTAAGCGTATTTTGAAGTGTGCGTTAACCTTCCATCTTTTGAGGTAAAGAATTCCTTAACTGCTTCTCTGGCATCTGTTTGTCACGTTACTAAGCGTATTTTGAAGTGTGCGTTAACCTTCCATCTTTTGAGGGAAAGAATTCATTAACTGCTTCTCTGACATCTGTTTGTCACATTACTAAGCATATTTTGAAGTGTACATTAACATTCCATCTTTTGAGGTAAAAAATTCCTTAACTGCTTCTCCGACATCTGTTTGTCACGTTACTAAGCGTATTTTGAAGTGTGCGTTAACCTTCCATCTTTTGAGGTAAAGAATTCCTTAACTGCTTCTCTGACATCTGTTTGTCACGTTACTAAGTGTATTTTGAAGTATGGGTTAACCTTCCATCTTTTGAGGTAAAGAATTCCTTAACTGCTTCTCTGACAACTGTTTGTCACGTCACTAAGCGTATTTTGAAGTGTGCGTTAACCTTCCATCTTTTGAGGTAAAGAATTCCTTAACTGCTTCTCTGACATCTGTTTGTCACGTTACTAAGCGTATTTTGAAGTGTGCGTTAACCTTCCATCTTTTGAGGTAAAGAATTCCTTAACTGCTTCTTTGACATCTGTTTGTCACATTACTAAGCGTATTTTGAAGTGTGCGTTAACCTTCCATCTTTTGAGGTAAAGAATTCATTAACTGCTTCTCTGACATCTGTTTGTCACGTTACTAAGCGTATTTTGAAGTGTGCTTAATACTGATGCTTATTCTTCTTCCACAGCTGCTGCCTCTGGTTCAGTTTTGAGGATACTTGCTTGGCTTCATTCTTGAAATCTCCCTGAGGGTGTTAAATCTGAGATTTTAAATTGTCCCTTAGATAAACAGACTCTGGTCCTTCTGCAGCTGAGGTACTTAAGAACTGCAATGAAAGAGGAAAGCTGATTCAAGGAGTAGCTCGTATTTTTCAACCCTTCTTTTTTAGACCAAACAACAGTTTTCCCTCTTTCGCAGCCCCAATTTTCCTAAAAAAAAAAAAAAATTTTTTTTAAATTAAGGAGACAATAAGCTGGATTTAATAAATAGCAGAAAGGAAGCTCAAAAAAGGAAAAGCCTTCAAATTCAAGCATAGTCCTCTTAGTCAGCATGACTATCTGCCTGTTCAGATTGCCCCTCCCACACTGACAACCTTTATATGGCGCTGAGACTTCATCTTCCCTTTAGGCATCAAAGAGTCTCAGACAGTTGGGTGCTCAAGGTAATCAAAAGAAATATACCTAAACACCAGGGACCCTCCCAACACAAACACAAGCGCGCTACACATAATACTTCATCTGCAGAACACGATACACATAATAGTTTTCAAACTCATTGTTTATTTTTCTTTATTTGATCTTAGTTCATTCCCCACTAAATAACTCTGCACACAATATTTTTTTTCTCTCTCAAATATTCAAATATTGTTCTTATCTGTATTTGATTGTAGCTTATTTTTTTATATTAATATTGTATAATAAGATTCTGTTTATGCTTTGAGCATTTCTCCCCGGGCCTTTACTGAAAACGGACATGTATCCAGTTAGACTAGCCCGGTCAACAAATGTAAATAAATAAATAAAATAAATAATAAATAGTTCACACACCAGTGTGTCACCTGTCAAGCTCTTAAGGCAAAACACAAAACCGAATATATTAGTCATAGGTGAATCCATCATAAGACACACACAAATGTCCCTCTCAACAGGCTGGATAAGGAAAAGGTCACGGTCAGTTGTCTGTCAGCTGCCAGGATCCACCATATCACACATGCACTCAAGTCTCTCAACAACAGGCACTATTATGACCCATCAAAGTCCATGTTGGTGTGAATGACTTGAGATGTACCTCTGTGGACTATATGAAGAGAGACATTACTACAATTGTTTTATGACCTCCAGCATCTGCCAAAGATCTGAAATCTATGTATTTTCACAGGTAGATGCTAAATACTGCTAGCTTCCAGCAGTGGGGGCTTCACCTGGGATAGAGTCAGATGACAAAAAATTATGTCATTCTGCAAGCTATCCCAGCAGTAACATTTAAGATATTAATTTGAGTGGTCTCTTAGAGAGGCACAGCATTCTTTCACCTGACAACAACTAGAAGATCCATTCACCACATCTGCCTTGCTCTAAGTAAGTTTCTAGGTTATAGTAGTTCTCTTAGATTCAGTCAGGAATATAGTAAAGCTTAGTGTAGATGTTTCTCTTTATTTATTTGAGACTGTCCTGCAAAGTTGTTTTTAAATATCTCCTGTGGTTTTGAACTCTGATGTTACTGTGAATATATATTCAGTATTGTCTTATTCTTTTATTATTTATTATTAAATATAGTTAAACCTTTCATTGTGGCTGATCTGTCTAGAGATATTTATGTTCTGCATATTTATTTGGTGACACTGTATGGGCCACTCCTGATAGCCTTGCTCTTGGTCAACCTACCATTTGTATTAATAGTAACATCACACAGTAAGACTGGACACCCTTTATTAAGGGCCTTAAAATAGCTGATAAAGAGTCTGCTGGTGGCAATGATAATTACCTTATAGTCTGGGCAAGAGGGGGCATAGCCAGTCAAGCTGTGCCAGCCTTTCCCAGGTTATGTGTGTCTGTAAATCAAACCTCAAAGAGTGTGTGTGTCAGCTACTTGAGCAGTAACACTAAGCACTGTTTGGGCAGAGACAGTGCTGGAGGTCTTGGCTTGGCCACTCAGCTGAGATCCTAACTCTACAGCTGTGCCAGTGGGGAGTCTTACTGGGGATCTGGAGAAAGAGGGAGAAACCAGCCCCGGACTGACTGTGGTCTCTGTGTGCTCTTAAGGGAAATTGCACTTGATGCAGAGAATGGCATCTGGAAATACTGTGTGTGTACCTTGTCATCCTCTCAGTGTATGTCCCACACTGTTGTCAGTGTTTATGATTGAGGCTCCTTAATTACTGGTCCAGTGGTGGGTCATCACAAGTTTAAGCATAAAACTGCACTCACTGGAAGCAGTCCTCACTTGGAAGACATAGACATTTGTGCAGTCACGGAGACCTAGTTCAAGGCTGTGGAGAGCACCCCAGCCATATCGGGTTATACCTCCTTCCACACATTCAGAACACAAACTGAAGGCATGAAAACTAAAGGAGGCAGTGTATCAATATTCATTAAAGATAAATACACCTCCAGACTGGTTAAACAGTATGATCCCCTGGAGATACTTCAGATGCAATTAACTGTTGGTAGGACAGCTATTCAATTTATTGCCAGCTACAGCACCCCCTCCATGAATCAGGACACTCACTCTGCCTATTTGGATCTACTTGAGTCTATCAAGATACATCCAAACACCATGGTTTTGGGTGACTTTAACTACCCATCCATTGACGGGGTAAATTACTCCTCAACTTTGTTAACTCCAATGGCCTGGACCAGCTAGTTGACACCCCCACAAGGGGTGCCAACATCCCGGGTCTGGTGCTTACCAATATTGGGGACCACTGTAGCACCCTCACTGTGAGGCCTTCTCTGGTGATATCTGACCACAAATCAGTCTCATTCAAAGTAACTGTCACACCTGACCCCCCAACAGCAACTAAACTAAAAAACTTCTCCAAATCAGATTATAACCTCTTATGGGATGGTATAAATAGCTTCACTGCACCTCTCCCCTCAGATGGAACTGGCAACTATCCTGAGTTCTACACCTGTGCTTTATACAAACACCTGTATAACTGCATTGACTTGGCCGTACCAGATAGGACCAGAACAAATGCCTCAAGGAAGAACAAAGATGGCTGGTGGACAATTGCCATTAACAGGCCTTACAATAGGAAGAGGACATTGCTGTCTAAGAGTAACAAGGAGTGAGCCCTAAACTGAAAACACTCCCTCCTCAGCTTAAACAAGCAAACAAGACTTCTTGTGAAATCCACTAAAGCAAACTATAAATCCAAATTAGCTTCCTAAACTAAGGACAACCATAAGGCATTCTTTGGTTACATCCATAACTTAAAAGGAAAGGCCAAGATTTGTGCCGAACTGCTAGCTAATGTTGCCACATATACTGACCCTGAGGACATAGATAACCTGTTGGCCAACAGATTCTATGAAAACTTCACTTTCCTGTCCCCACCACACATACCCCATGACATCCCTACCACCTGTCCCCTACCTTGTATCTCTAAAGAGCGGGTCATAAATGCCCTGTCTAAGGCAAAAACACAGCATCTATGGGACCTGATAACATCCCAGGCTGTGTCCTACATGGGCTCCAACAAGACCGGCTTCATTCCAGCTGAATGGAAAATGGCCACTGTTTTTCCCTTGTACAAAGGTGGTGCTTCAACTGACCCCAGGAACTATAGACCTATTAGCCTGACTAGCCTTATCTGCAAGCCATGAAGCGAATCATCATGGACCTTATCAACAAAGATATAGATAATCTCCAAACACTTGATCCTACTCACGTTTGTATTTTTCAAAGGGAGATCATGCCTGTTAAACCTGGTGGACTTCTTCGAGACAGTCACCATGGCCCTGGATGAGGGGAAATATGTGCATACAGCCGACCTAGAATTAGCCAAGGCTTTTGACGCTATCTCCCACTCAGGCATCATTGACAAACTCACCCAGCTAGGTATCAACCCTTATATCATTAGATGGGTCACTAACTGGTTCACTGATAGAACACATATAGTCAAAATAGGGGAATCCACCTCCAACAGCAGACCTGTAACCAGTGGTGTTTCACAGGGATCAGTCCTGGGACCTCTACTGTTTGGAATCTATTTCTCCAAAGTACAAGCAAAAACTAAAGGTCTGTGGCTGACAAAGTTTGTTGATGGCTGCAAACTGGGAGGGCCATAGAATCTCCAAATTATGTCAACATCCTACAGGAGGGTCTTACACAAACAAATGATGGGTGCCAAAGTCATGGCCTTAAACTCAATGCAAAAAATGTATTATCATCCCTTTCAGTAAGAGTGATATTCCTGCTAAATACCACATCAATAGCAACAAGCTAAGTATGCACTCAATGGTGAGAAACCTGGGTACACAGGTTGACAACAAACTTACCTTTGATCACCATGTCTCCACAGTGGTAAGAAGGACATTCTGTATTGCTCATCTCATAAGTAAGGGCATTGCCCCCTGGAAAAAAAAAGTTATAACCTCCCTGTGCTCTTCTCTCATCAGGCCAATAATTGAGTACAATGCTCCTTTTGGTATGTACCTTTCCAAGCACCTGCAGCAATTGGAGAGACCACAAAGGTTCTTCACAATGGAAATTCAGGGTTTTCAGCATCTGTCCTGTGTGGCTCATCTGAAATAATCGTTTTATTCTGTTTCATACAGACTACTCAGAGGTGATTTCTGCCTTGCATATAAGGCAATATCTGACCCTGCTTTACTGGAAATGCTGCATATCCGCAAGTCAAATGGTACACGGGTTACTCACTCTAAAGGCCTTAACCTGATATGTGATATTAATAGAACCTGCTGGAGGGATAGATTTGTCTCCCAGAGGTTACCACACCTTTGTAATAGACTCCCACTTCATGTCAAATAGAGCACCTCATTGGCCCTCTTCAAACGCCGTCTAGATGATTGGATCAGTAACCATTATGCATCACTTTTAATCTACCCAATCATTTTCAGTCAAACATTACACAGCTCATTTAATTCCTGCCTTCTTTTAAATTTCATTCCTCCCCTGTATTTATTGTTCCCACAATTCCCATTTTTTCCTGTGTAGTTTGCGGGTCTTTATTATAATCTCGAATGTTTAATGGATCGAATGCATAAACATCGAACTTTATGAATCGAAGCATTAAACAATCGAAAGTCAATAAAAAAAATTTAAAACAAAAAAAAACTAACGAGTGTAGGCAGGGGGCAAGCCCCCCTGCACCCCCCCACACCCCCCCGCTACTTAAATACACCAACTCCAAGATCGCGCTACAGTGTAGGAAAGGGAAATTTTCCCTTTCTGCACCATACTACATTAATGTGCAATCTCGGAGTTGGTATATTTAAGTAGCAAGGGGTGTGGGGGGTGCAGGGAGGCTTGACCCCCCCTACTTAAACCCGTAAGTATTTGAAGTTTAAAATTTTTTTATTTTTATTTTTAATTTCGAAGTTATAGAACTTCGATAATATGGTGTCGACCATATTGTATTCAATGTTCTGTAACTTCAATATTATAATATAGACCCGTAGTTTGCTCCTACACGTTTCTAAATATCTCAATTCCAGTTGTTTTAGCTCTGTTGCTATATTCACTACTTCTAGTATAGTTGGTTTAGATGTTGATTTTTCTAGTAATTGCTTTATTGGCAGCCACCATAATTAGATGCACCAAGGCCTTACCATGTCTAGGCAGTTCTGATTCTGTATCATTTCCCTCATCACACCAATCTGCCAACCCAGCATCTCTGACAGTGCACCTGCAGGGACTCCTTAAAGGCTGCCAACTCACCACACTCCCAGAAAATATGTTCCCAATTGCCACTTCCTTCCCCGTCACACCTCCAACATTTGCTGTCTACCTGAAGAAAAATTCTCTGGAGTCTACTTTGGGTATAAAAATATCTATGTAAACATTTCCATGCAAAAATCCTAAATAATCTAGATTTTGTTGTATATTTGGGAGACATACATATATCCTCCCATTGTTTCTTTGTGAATTGCTTATCCAGTCTTTCTAACCTTCTCTGATTGATTCTCATAGTTCTCATGCAATATTTTATATGCTGTACTAATTATTCCTTTAATTAATGGAAGCTTCTGTTCTACATTCTACTAAAAACCTCTACCAGTGCTGGTCTTTCGTGTAGGACCCTATATTTCTTTCTTTTTGCTTATACTCTGATATCATTCCTTGATAGGGAAAGCAATCTGTAACTTGCAGTCCAAATAAATTCTTGGTGTCTTCCCATTCTATCATCTTTCACTCTCTAGTTATTTGGTCCCGATAACTTGGTTCCTTTGCCAGTTTTCTCCTATAAATTCCAGCCCCCTCTTGCCTATTGTCTATATCCATATTGCAGTCATCCATATCAGCAGAATCTCCTTCCTCCATTCCCATGTTGGCTTAGTTCTTAGGATACTTTCTGCTACTTTATAGATATATTATTCTGTATGGTTAGTGTTGTTCTCCTTAAAGGCACCTGCATCCAAAATCCCAGTCACTCCTTGTTTCTTGAGCTTCCCCCTGTTCCATCATCATCCCTTTCCACTTTTGAATAATGGATTTCTGCTTGTGCCTTAACAGTGTAGCTCTGAAATACCCCTTCATTTCCAGTAATCCCAATCTACCCTGTTCTACTGGAAGAATCATTTTATTTCACTTGACTCTTGCTGTCTTCCCCTCCCAGATAAAGTCTTTCAGCTCTTTATTAATTGCTATCCACAACTTCTCCTCTGGTTAATAAAATATGCTTGGCCTGTGTATAAGACTAACTGGACTAAAAACATTTTAACTGCTTGTATTTTACTATCCATATCCAAATAACAAAGCTTCCATTTTCTCAGATTTTGTATTATCTTTTGTGTAGTCTCATCCCACATATCCTTAGCTGCCACAACAGAATAATTTTTAATCTATACTCCTAAATACTTCATTTTATCATGTCCCCGTAAATATAGATATTGCTGAACCAATTCATGTGTGTGTACATAATTTACAACTATTGCCTTTGTTTTAGCATTATTAATTTTTATCCCAAAAAGATTTGAAACTGTCTTAAACTGTTCCACATCATTCTAATGTTTATTTCTGGTTTTGTCAGGTATAAGATAATATCATACAAGAGCTTAGCTCTGGTACTGGACAATAAGTTATTTTGACTTTATCTTGCTCTGCGACTCCTAATCTCAGTGCAGCAGCAACCTTACAAGCCTAATGAAATAGACTTTTTGAACGCTATTAGCGCTCCTATTTCTAAGAGGGGAACTAGTGAACTGCTATGTAACTTTAACTGGTATGCGCATTTTACAAACAACGCATACACTTTAGCTGCACACGTGGTGTAATTAAGTAGGGAATTAGAAGAAAACTTAACTAGCTGTAGCCATAATCTAATTTAAAAACTAATCTAATTAATAATCTAATTTAAAAACTATATTAGAGTAACCATTATATTTACTCACTTCCTGCTTGGTATGTGCGTTTTACAAACAATGCATACACTTTAACTGCACATGTGGTGTAACTCTAAGTAGGGAATTAGAAGAAAGCTTAACTAGCTGTAGCCATAATCCTACAAACTTTCTAGCCTTGTAGTTTATATCACAGCAGCTAAACAGAAGTCATTATTTATGGCATGTGCATGTAATGTGTCCACAGTGAGCCACTGCCGGACAAACAACTGAACGATAAAACTGTTTTTTAATACATACAGAAACTGCTTTTATAGTACTTGTACTGATAACTGATATATTTTGTCAGCCCTAGCATAGTGCTTTTCTGTTTATATATACCAGTGTAGAGATTTGTATCTTTAGCTGCAGTTGTATTAGGGTCAGTAACATTCAGTGTGTTAATTAACCTTGCTCTGACTATACAAATGTACTGATTATAGTTTCAGACCAAAGTAATTTGTCAATTATCCTACAGAATCTAATTATTGGTCTATAACTGTTTAATAGATGAATGCTTTATCCTTCCCTGTTCTAAACCTGTTTTGGCAATATATGCATGATTGTGGAAGTTTATGAATGTGTTTGGGCTTTTGTGACTGAACTACCTTACTAAGGTTTTTGTTTCTTCTCTCTCTCTTTGCTTGCTGTCTTGTTCTAATCTAACTGCTAACAGTACTCCAGCTGGCCTTCGCTCCAACAGGGTTAAGAACCCTCCTTGGCAACAAAGGACCCTTCCCAACTTATCAGCTGTCTCATCACCCTATAAGTGTCCCCCTGTACTCTTCTACCAAAGGAAGGAAGAAAGTACGTGTGCTCCTCAAATTCTCTGTAAAGCTTAATTGTAGTATGCTTGTTCCTTACTAATGTAAGAAAAAGCTTCTCATCCTGGTCAGCCAGCAGCCATACCCCCTTTGTAACCTATAGTTTAAAACTGCCCCTGTCTGAATTTCACTACCTTCTCTAGCCAAACTGTGCATCCTTTTTCAGCCCTAGACCAGCCTTCCCCTGAAATTACTACTGCTGTAATACCAGTTCCTGGCCACTAGGGGACACTCTTACATAGTCTCTATCTTTTGTCTATCCCAAAACCGCAGGAAAATACTTTTTCTTACAGACTACTGTCCTCACCTTGTTACTGTTGTTCTTTCTTACACCTCTAGCTATACTGTACTCTCCCAATATTCGTCTTGGAAACCTTCCTCTCTATTTCATTTATCTCTCTTCAACTACCTTACTTAACTTACCTTATCAGTCAGCATTCCACTGATTGTTCTCCTACTACACTCACTTGTCTCTACCCACTCCGTTCGCCCTGCGGGCTCACTCCGATTCCCTACCCTGCCCCCAATTCCCACCCGCCCCAGTGCTCCTACATTTATTCCTCTGTAGCCACACCCCATCACATTCTGCTCCAATCTAACACTCCAACTTATTAACACTCCCACCCCTCCTTGTCTTAATACCTCACCTGTTATTACCTGACCTCCCACCCCTCCTTGTTACAACACCACACCTTTTCTCATATCTCCTTACCTGTTCTTACATACTTACCTCTCTTAAGTTTTCACCATAAAAACTAATATAATGGCTAAATTACCCATCCCATACCAAATAAAACTATCACTCTTGTTCTCACTCTTTCCTACTCTAACTATTGCCTATCTGCTAACCTCCTATGAACAACCATTATACCCCTCCCTTCTCTTCCCCACCAAATACAC
Source organism: Protopterus annectens (assembly GCF_019279795.1). NCBI lineage: Eukaryota > Metazoa > Chordata > Ceratodontiformes > Protopteridae > Protopterus > Protopterus annectens. The sequence continues at coordinate 875,280,778 of NC_056750.1, read as the reverse complement.
TTCTACACCAATACTAGTCATCTCTCAAAACTACATACACATAACAGCCAAATTGTGCTACCTACAAGCTAAATATCATAGACTATCTCACATTAAATATATCAAGCTAAATATTTAAAAAAATCACTTAACTATTATTGCAACTTTCATTATCCTACAAATAGAATACACCTCCACTCCTTATTAGACAGGTACATTCATCCTAACCCAGGCCCCAAAAATATCCTTGCCACTAAAGAGTGCAACCATAATAACTCCAGTACCCAAGCCCCTACTAAGCCCTCTAACTCACTCTATATAGCACATCTGTTAGAAGAGTATGTATTAATGTATATGTTTAGTGCTTATTAGAAGCTAAAAGGGTTAACACATTTCATTCTATTTTATGTACAGCTCAATTATGTATGAGATTATAAGATGCTTTTTCAAACTGCAGTATGCTTTCTGAAATTGCAAGATGCTCTCTGACCTAGTATTTGCTAGCACAGCAAAATTCATGTTCATGCCTTTTGGACATGTACTGAGAAGCAAGTGATTATCTGCTAGGTCAGGAAAATGAATGAATAGTGAATGAATAGAACAATACTGTTTTCTATAATGTGATTGAATATGAACAATCAGCCCTGTTCGTGTTATGAGAACATGCACAGCTGCAGAAAAGAAGAGATACATCAAACAAAAGACTGCTTGAAGAAATGAACTATAATCTGTACTTGCTTTGTGCTCGAATTAGCCATAGTACCTTGAATGGTAACATTGTATAGTGAGAAGCTGTATCTGACCGGTGGTCGTCAAGGCCACATTGTTTTTCTTAGGAAGTTATTTTTGTAAACTTGATATGCCAGCAGAAAATCATGGACAAGCAGCTGCTGAGAAAGAATATTGAAAGAACTTGTGATTTATTACGTCAGCTTAGTAGACAATACCTTGTAAGAAATGTATAAAAATAGTTTCACTTCCTGATTCTAGTTAGACAAACTCTGTATTAGCACGTTTTTGTCTCCTTGCTGCAAGATTAAAGTGCCTTAACCTGAACCTGCCATGTGTTGATCATTTTGAAGTTATTTTTCCTTTGACAACATCTCAACATACGTAGCATTAACAATAAAATTGCCCGTCTCCATGCCGTCTTAGATGTTCACCTATTTGACATACTACGTCTATCCGAAACATGGCTAAAACCCACAATTAAAGACAATGAAGTCACCCCACCTGGTTACAATATCCTTAGACTAGACTGGACAACCAAAAAGGGAGGCGGGGTAGCAATCCTTTATAAATCAGACCTACAAGTTACCACTGCAAAGCTTAGACCACCTTCTGACAATAATGCTGAAATCCTCATTTCTAAATTTCAGGTCAACTCCTGTAAATCTATAGACATCATTTGCATCTACCTTCCCCCAGGAAATAAAATTTCAATCCTTGAAAATATCCTTAACTGGCTTTCTATTAATCTCCCACAAGAAACCATAGTCCTAGGAGACTTTAACATCGACTGGAAGTCCTGCAGTACTGTACACCCTACCACCCATATTAACCTATATGGCTTCTCACAAACTATTAACTCCCCAACTAGAATTAATAAACCCAATAACAAGGAAAGTATCTTAGACTGGATTGTTACTAATACTCCTCATCAAACATGCCAAGTAGGAACCCTCCTAGATGATCTAAGTGACCATTCACTAACTTTTACTATCAGACACAAAACCAACCTAACTTACCCAAACAATTTCAGGATAATATGCACCAAAAAACATTTTAACCCAGAACTTTTCCAAGCCAAACTCAATCAGTGTAATTGGTCACCTCTAAAATCTCTCCCACTAAATGAAGCAGTGGAATACTTTAATTCCACATTCTTAACCATCCTCAACCATCAGGCCCCAACTCACTCTGTTAGAAATAAAGCTAAACCTACCCCTTGGCTCTCAAATACTACTAAACAAAAAATCCTTCTTAGAAACAAATCCTGGGGAAAATGGCGTACTACTAAAAATCCAACTGACCAGCAAACCTTTAGACAACTTAGAAATAGTACTAAAACAGCCATCCTCTTAGACAAAAAGAACTTCTACTTCCAACCACAACAAGCTTACCATAAGAAGCCGCAAAAGTTCTGGACTAGCATTAACAAACTACTATACCCAGGTAAATCGATCACACCTAACCCACAAAGCTCTAACCCTGAGAATCCCACACAAACAGCTAATGCCTTCAATTCTTTCTTCACAGACACCATCCAAACTCTTGCTAGTCAACTATCTCCAGATACCTCAAATCTGCCTACATCCATTACAAGCCCACCTCCATCATTTCATTTAAAACCAGTTCCAACTTCCTTTATTTGCTCCCTTCTCCAGAAACTAAAACCTACTACCCCATCAGCTGACAAACTTCCAGCAGAATATCTGCAAAAAGGAGCTAAAGCCATAGCCTATCCCATTTCCATTCTGGTTAACAGAACTATAAGTGAAGGAACTATCCCATCCATCTTGAAAATTTCTCACACCATCCCACTACATAAAGGTGGGAATTTTAACGACTTTTCTAGCTGTCATCCTATTGCTCTTCTATCCCCCTAGCAAAGATTATGGAGAAATGCATCCATAAGCAACTACTTAACCACCTACTCCAAAACAACTTACTAGCCAATTTTCAACATGGATTCAGACCTTTCCACAGTACTACCACTGCCCTACTAACCTTCACAGACTTCATCAACAAAAACCGAAACAATAAAATTCTCTCCTCTGCAGTCTTTATTGATTTATCTAAAGCTTTCGACATGGTTAATCACCACCTCCTTTTAAATATACTGAAATCCCTCTCACTTGAACCTCTAACCATAAATTGGTTTAAATCTTACTTAGACTATAGATAACAGGCTGTGCTATGGGAAAACAATCTATCTACTCACCTCCCTATTTCCCTAGGTGTTCCACAGGGCTCTATATTAGGCCCACTCCTATTCTCCATTTTTATTAATGACCTTCACTTAGCAATTCCTGATGCCACCTGTATTGAATATGCAGACGATTCCACAATAATTCGTTCAGCCACGTCTCCAACTGAACTACAGTCCCTTACCCAAAAAGCATTTAATACAGTAGAACAATGTTTTTTAAACCTCTGCCTCCTCCTAAATCCTAAAAAAACTAAACTTTTACTTTTCACATCAACCCAAAAATCCACACCAATAAATTTCACACTAGTATCTAATAATGGCACTATCATATCTCCCGACTCAGCCACTAAACTTTTAGGAATAACAATAGATAACAACCTTAGCTTTTATACTCATATAAACAGCACAATAAAAACAGTTAACAAGAAATTGGGGTCCCTCTATAGAATCAAACCCTTTATTACACCAGTAGCCAGGACTGCCATAGCCAGAACTCACCTAATCTCCACCCTACTCTATGCTTCACCTATATTCACTAATCTTTCTAAAAACAACTTCAACAAACTATCTCCTATAATAATATTGCTAGATTTGCCACCGGCTCTCCTTTTAGAACTCATTACTGTCTTAATCTTAAGCAACTAGGATGGCTAGAGTTCCAAAACCAACTGCAATTTCACCAGCTTGTCATAGCCCATAGGACCCTGTATCAACCCACCAACAATCCAATACTCTGTTGCCTCATTACCCCATATAACAATCTTAAAAATTTATGCTCCTCTAACAAACTCCTTATCAACACCAGCAGATCCAACAACTTAGCAGGAGACTCTCTGTTCTCTAATACTGTTGGTACGCACTGGAATCTTCTTCCCACTGAACTCATATCTCAGTCTTCATTGACACTTTTTAAACAGAATCTAAGACTATTTCTCAGTACTCATTGGTTATGCCCCTGTACTAACCCTGATTAACTTTCTCTCCATACACTAGTTATATTACTCTTTATCTTTATTGACCTATCCTTAATCAACCAAAGACCATGTTATTGCAATTTAAAATATGTATATATGTATATAGTAACATCTCTTGCACATTACCTTGTACGGTCTTGTGTTATGCTCACTAAGAGTATTGTATTTTACTAACAACAGCTGTTATATACTTTGACTATTGTAACTTACTATATTGTCTTTATGTATGTGTCTTGGAGCTTTTCTCCCCGGGCCTCTACTGAAAATGGACATGTATCCAGTTAGACTAGCCCGGTCAACAAATGTAAAATAAATAAATAAATAAATAATCAGCTGCACACAGAGCCAACGTTTCTTGACTATCATACCAATTACATCCTTGAATTTCTGACTCCCTTATTTTCTTTGCCAGTGGTTCTAAATTTAATGCAAATAGCAAAGGGGAAAGAGGACAACCCTGCCTGGTTCGTCTGCTCAAGCAGTAATTATCAGACAGGACCTCACCCACTTTAAGTTTTGCCTCAGATCCCTCATATATCTTCCTAATCAACCTTATAATTTTTTTCATGAAATGCAAATACTTCCATTGCCCTGCTCATAAAGCCGCATCTTACTCTGTCAAATGCTTTCTCTGCATCAAAACACCAACAATGGTATTTTCTTACAATCTGCTTCCCTCTGGATCATCAATGTTCTATTAATGTCATCAAATGTTTGCTTCCCCTCCACAAAACCACATTGATCCATATCTTTCAATTTTTATAATCATGGTTTAGTATTGAAATGGGCCTGTATGAAGCTGGATCCGATGGATCCTTACCCTCTTTAGGTATTACAGCTACCACTGCTTTCTCCCAAAATGTTGGTGCTTCTCCTTTTCTTAAAATACTGTTAAACAAAACTTTCCAGATCTTTATCAGTTTTTTCCCTTCTAGCTTCCAAACTTCTACAGGAATACCATCTGTTCCTGAGGACTTTCCTGTAGATTGGTTGTACATCACAATTTTTATCTCATCTCCTCCTATCCTAACTATTAGTAATGGAGCCTCATCTACCTCTAACCTTGGCATATTTAATTCTTCTATAAACATTTCCATTTGTACCTTTTCTTGATTTCCATATTTCTCTGCTTTATACAAACTTTCATAGAATTTCCGAAATATTTCTAATACCTCTACAGGAACTCTTATCTTCCTTGCTATATATAGGCTCAATAAGCTTAGCAACAGCCCTTTCTACTTCCTGTTTCCTGAGTCATTGTGCTAAAAGTTTTTGTTCTCTAGTGTTATTATAAAAAAAACAGTTGTTTAACAGCAATCTTTCTAAGCTTGTGCACATGATCGAGGTTCATAGGTTCATAGGTTCACAGGTTCATAGGTTGGTACTAGGCTATCAGCCCTAGGGCATATACAAGCCTAGCCATAACGATTCCCTGGCTATTGCTTCTCACTAATATTTACTTCCCTGGACCCCTGTCTAGCAGGGTGACTGACATGATCCCCGAGGTGAATTTCCTATCTTCCATCCAATCATCAAGGTTCCTTTTGAAGAGGGCCAAGGAGGTGCTCTGCTTGACATGTATGGGCAGTCGATTCCAGAGTATGGGGAGTCTCTGGGTCAGGAACCTATCCCTCCAGCATGTTTTGTTCATTGTGATGACAAGGTTTAGATCCCTGGAGCATGTGGCTCTGAGGGATCGAGGGTTGGCCTGTGCTGTTCCTTTGTTGGGCAGATAAATTTCCTTTGGGAAAAAAACTTTCATTCTATATTTTTGGTTTATTCCTAATACTTTCCTCTTCAGGAAGGTTATTTTAATGCTAGGAGTTTATGTTTAAACAGACTGTTATGAGATTGTGTTGTACTTTTAAATGGGATTGCTCCTTTTTTCCTGTCAGTTGTTTAAACCAAACCAGGATCGAAACACTAAAGGTGGAAGAGTGTCCATATTCACCAATGATATTCACACCACCAGGCTAGTTGCCCAACATGCCCCAAAATTCCCACTACACCTTTCTAAACATACTGGAAAATATTAAGATACAACCAAACACCCTAATACTGGGTGATTTCAACTACCCTGCCATTAACTGGGAAAACTACTCATCCACCAACATCTTTGCCCAACGGTTCTTGGAATTCATAAATTCCAACGCCCTGGATCAACTAATCCATTGTCTCACCAGGGGCTCCAATATCCCAGACCTGGTCATTACCAACATGGGAAATCAATGCTCCACACCTATGGTTACCCCCTCATTGGTCAGGTCAGACCATAAGCTAATCACCCTTAACATCCACATCCCACCCCCACCCCCCAGTAAGGAAACCTCCATAAAAAAACTTCTCCAAAGCCAGCTTCATGCTACTCAAGTCAGAAGTGACAAACTTCATGACACCCAGGCAGATAGGAGCTAAAGGTTTGACTGCTGAGTCCTACACTAAGGCACTGTATGAGCACATCCACTCATGCATGAATCATGCCATCCCAAATAGAACCAAGATGCTCTCCTCCAAAAAAGGAAGCCAATCTGGCGGTCCCCTGCCATAAACAAACTTTACAACAAAAGGAAGAAACTGCTGCAGAAAATAGGAAAATCCCAGGATGCAAAAAACTCCCTTACCAGCTTCAGTAAGAAGCTGAGATCCCTCATAAAATCCTCCAAAGCTAGTTATGAAAATAAAATTGCCAAAGATTCCAAAGACAACCACAAGGCATTCTATAACTATGTCAAGAATCTAAATGGCAATGCTCAGATCTGCTCTGAGCTACAACAGAATGGCATTAAATATACTGATCCGAAGGATATTGCCAATACCCTGGCAGATCGATTCAGTGCTAACTTCACACCCATCTCACCCCCTAAACGGCCCATCTCAATACTGGAAGATTTCCAATTTCCGATAATAATGGCCACACAGGTAAAAAACGCACTCTCCAAAGTTACGAATTGAGCATCCATGGGACCAGATGACACCCTGGGCTGTGTACTACATGAACTACAAAATCAACTGCCACCTCACCTAAGTGTCATGTTTAATCATACCCTCACATCAGGCTTCATGCTCACTGAGTGGCACACAGCTACAGTTATCCCACTCCACAAGGGGGGATCCACCTTGGATCCTGGGAACTAACGCCCCATCAGTCTGATGAGCCTGATCTGCAAGGCCATGGAACGCATTATCATGGAACTTATAAACAAAGACATTGGCAACCTTCAAACACTGGACCCCACCCAGTTTGTGTTCGTGAAGGGCCAATCTTGTCTACTGAACCTGATTGACTTCTTTGAATCAGTTTCCAGAGCCATGGACTAGGGTAAGGCGGTCCACACAGCCTATCTGGACCTCACCAAGGCCTTTGGCACCATCCCCCACTCTGGAATCATAGATAAACGTATTAAGCTGGGCATTAATCCTTACGTCACTCGATGGGTTGCCAACTGGCTTACTGATAGAACCCACACTGTAAAAGTAGCTGACTCCAAATCCAGCTCCAGACAAGTGACAAGTGGAGTACCTCAGGGTTCAGTCCTGGGACCGCTCTTGTTTGGCATCTACCTCTCTGAAGTACAGGCCAACACTAAGGGACTCTGGCTAACAAAGTTCACAGATGACTGCTAACTGGGAGCCATTACTGAATCCCCAAATGATGTGGATACTCTACAAAAGGGCCCTACAGAAACAGATGCTTGGTGCCAGAGCCATGGGCTCAAGCTCAATGCCAAGAAATGTATAGCTATCCCCTTTGGGAAAAAACATGTACCCATTAATTACCACATAGGTGGCAGTACACTAAACACCGAAAGTGTGATAAGAGACTTAGGGACACAGGTGGACAGTGGTCTCACCTTTGATAACCACATTGCCACAACAGTCAGGAAATCCTTCTATGTGGCACACCTCATCACTAAGGGCTTTTCATCCAGAAAAAATGAGGTCATTGTCCCACTGTACTCATCCCTCATTAGACCCATTACAGAGTACAACACCCCGTTTGGTATGTACCTCTCAAGACATCTGCAACAACTGGAAAGGCCGCAGAAATACCTCACTAAAAGAATCACAGGCCTAAAGCAGATGCCCTATTCTGACCGCCTTAAAAAACTCCAGCTATACTCTGTCGCATATTGTCTACTCAGAGGCAATCTATGCTTAACATACAAGGCCATGTCAAACCCAGAGCTGTTGGACATGCTACACTTAAAGAAATCCCAATCCCTCAGAGCCACACTCTCCAGGGATCTAAACCTTGTCATCACAATAAACAAAACATGCTGGAGTGGAGGGATAGGTTCCTGACCCAGAGACTCCCCAGACTCTGGAATAGACTGCCCATACATGTCAAGCAGAACATCTCTTTGGCCCTCTTCAAAAGGAACCTTGATGATTAGATGGGAGAAAGGAAATTCACCCCGGGGATCACATCAGTTGCCCTGCTAGACAGGGGTCCAGGGAAGTAAATAGTGTGGGAAAAAATAGCCAGGAAATTGTTATGGCTAGGCTTGTATTCTGCCTAGTACCAACCTATGAACCCATGAACCTATGAAATTCATTTTTCTGAGGATAAATAGTGTTTATTTTACTTTGTGGGGATGGCAAAGTGTTTTAACGTGCTTTTTAATGTGTTTGTCTTTGAAAAAAGTGACTTTTAAAGACTTTTGTTTTTTACTGGTATTTGCTGCTTGGAAAAGAGGCACCATTTTCGGCTTGACCATGGAGCAATCTGCCTGTCCCATGGTTGGTCCTTCTTCCAGCCATAAAAAGAAAAGTTAAGCATACAGCCTTTGCCATCACAGCAGGCTAGCTATTCACCTCAGCTGCAGATCGGTGTCTCTGTGGTACCATTAGTTGTACTTCAGACCGCTCATCTTTTACCCAGGATCCCTCTGGCGTACCACCAACAGCCACTATGGACTAGGGGGTAACCACATCCTCTGTAGCTGTTGGGGTCCATTCAGAGGACAAGGGAGAACCACTCTTGTCAGTCCTGAGAGAGGAAACAGGGAAGACTTCCCTACTTTATCAGAATGTTGTGCTAATCTCTGGGGGAGCTGTTACTGCCATTAATAACATTGTTGGTCCCAGTTTTCCTGTCAAAAAGAAACGGAAAATTAAACTTGTATATACTTCTCCTCAACTTTCATTAGACAAGAGTAGTTTACTGGGTCGGGCTGCTTCTTGTATAGTTTTCTGGCAAAAGAAAGATAGATTCCTCCTTTCCTGAAGAGATTTAAGATTTGGAATTTGGACAGGAGGTTATAGGGACACATACAGAGTTTTCTCCCCAAATTTCTGATTCAGACTCAGAGGAGAGCTTGGTTTCTAACTATCACTGTGGAGGGTTCTGTTTCTCTGAGATTATTTCTAGAATGTGCCAGTGTTTTCATTGGGAGAACACAGGTTTCTCATTCCCTAAGAAAATACTATCAGCTGTTATAGAAGGAACTTCCAGAACCTACACCCATTCATCTAGTTCTGTCAGCTTTGCAGGATTTGTGTGTTACTGCCTGTAGTTTTCCTGACAGTCAGTCAGCTGCCCCTAAAAAGGCAGCTAAGATGTATAAAATTCCTCTCTTTTTAAATTTTTTATGCACTCTTCCCAAACCTGACCCAGCAGCCATAGCTTTAATTAATCCTTCTGCTGCTAAGTGCTTAGTTAATTCCAATCCTACTCTCTCTCTGCTAAGGATGGGAAGATTATTGATAAGTATGGGAAAAATGTGTCTGTTCTGCAACTATGATTTTCAGAATTTTGAATTTTCAGGCTTATATGTTAAGGTTTGTTCTGACTAAAAGTGAAAGTATGAGGAATGTTTTATCTGCACTTTCTTCTTGAGAGGAAAATCTACTTTAAGACCTTCTATTGTTCAATTCACTGGTCATTGTTTACACTGGTACTGTTTTGAGGAGGTTTGCATGGCTGCACTCTCAGAGCCTCCCAGATGACATCAAAAGTGAGATTTTAAATTCTCCTTTGGATACATATTTAGATTTTGGCCCCTCTGCTGCAGAGGTGATGAAAGTACAATAAAAAAGATAAGCTAATACAGAGACTTTCTAAGATTTTTCAGCCTCCTTTTCTAAGTTTTCCAAGGGATCTTTTAACTCTTCATCCAGTTTTGGCAAGAAACAAAATAAACAGTCTCAACAAAATACAGGTAAGTAGACATTTCAAAAGAAATGTCAAGGGGGCTCCAAGAAGAATTCCGGAAACTCTCAAAACCAAGGACAGTCTAGTACATCAGAATGACTATTTAAGCAACTTTGGACACCCCTTTTTCTTCCAGAAAGTCTGGCTCTCCACTTTTCTTTTTGGCAACAGATAGTTTCAGACAAATGGGTTCTGAAGATCATTCATCAAGGTTACAGATGACAGTGGGAGGAAATTCCTCATCCTCCAAACCAGACTCTTTTGTTTCCACCTGTCCTTCATCATATGATGTCCCAGGGATTGATAGAACCTGTTCCCCTTTCCGAGGTGGGAAAGGAGTTTTATTCAAGGATGTTTTTAGTGGCGAAAGAAGAAAATGCTTAGAGACCAGTTCTGGATCTTTCTTTCCTAAACTTGTTTGTGATAGTGCCCAAGTTCCAAGTGATGTCACTTTACTACCTGCTATCTCTTGAGACCAGTTCTGGATCTTTCTTTCCTAAACCTGTTTGTGATAGTGCCCAAGTTCCAAGTGATGTCACTTTACTACCTGCTATCTCTTGAGACCAGTTCTGGATCTTTCTTTCCTAAACCTGTTTGTGATAGTGCCCAAGTTCCAAGTGATGTCACTTTACTACCTGCTATCTCTTGAGACCAGTTCTGGATCTTTCTTTCCTAAACCTGTTTGTGATAGTGCCCAAGTTCCAAGTGATGTCACTTTACTACCTGCTATCTCTTGAGACCAGTTGTGGATCTTTCTTTCCTAAACCTGTTTGTGATCGTGCCCAAATTCCACGTGATGTCACTTTACTACCTGCTATCTCTTGAGACCAGTTCTGGATCTTTCTTTCCTAAACCTGTTTGTGATAGTGCCCAAGTTCCAAGTGATGTCACTTTACTACCTGCTATCTCTTGAGACCAGTTCTGGATCTTTCTTTCCTAAACCTGTTTGTGATAGTGCCCAAGTTCCAAGTGATGTCACTTTACTACCTGCTATCTCTTGAGACCAGTTCTGGATCTTTCTTTCCTAAACCTGTTTGTGATAGTGCCCAAGTTCCACGTGATGTCACTTTACTACCTGCTATCTCTTGAGACCAGTTGTGGATCTTTCTTTCCTGAACCTGTTTGTGATCGTGCCCAAGTTCCACGTGATGTCACTTTACTACCTGCTATCTCTTGAGACCAGTTCTAGATCTTTCTTTGCTGAACCTGTTTGTGATCGTGCCCAAGTTCCACGTGATGTCACTTTACTACCTGCTATCTCTTCTTCCTCATTCAGGTTTCCTTGTAACATTAAACTTAAGAGATGCTTGTCATCATATCCTATTCAACTAGTCTGCAGGCATTTCTTAAGATTCTATGTATCTTGATGACATTATCAGTTCTCCACCTTACACTTTGGACTATTCACTACATCAAGATTATTCACAAAATGTCTAGCTCCTGTTACAGTTTATTACAGGCTATATGGTAACCGCATTTTTCCATATTTAGATGACTTGCTTATCTTTGCTTAGGTTTTTTGAAAGTGTTATGAATCTCCCTCTTGGGTGAGAAATCTCTTACACAATCTGGGATTCCAAAAGAACATTCAAAAGTTCTTCTTGACTCCTTCTCACAGGATTGTGTTTCTAGGATGTCAGCTAGACTTCACAGTTCAAACAGCTTTTTTTCCATGAGAAAAACAGATCTATAGATCTATATCTAAATCTATTTTCTAAGGTTTTCCACTCAGACTTTGATCACTGCGTGGGAATACCTTAGGAGTTTGGGTGTTATGGCCTCTATGATTCTCATGATACTCCTGGCAAAGACTCCACTTGAGAAAGAAATAGTAGCATCTAAAGTTGCTTCGATCCCAGCACCAATACCCCTTGTCTTTTCAGATCCCAGTGCTGGGGTTTGTCAGAAGAGAAATCACTCAGTGGAGACAACATATACCCTTAAATCCAGGTTTCTTCTTCTCTCGCCCTCTTCCTAAACAGTCAGTCACCACAAACACCTCCGGCTTTGCTTGGGGACAAAAGTGCAAGGTATGTCGGACACCAAAGGCAGATACAGGAACACAGATATAAAAGAGATGCTTGCCCTGATCAAAGCACTCAACTCTCTGAATAGTTCCTGGTCTCTGGGACCTCTTCAAGTTGTCACAGACAATACCACAGTCCTCTGGTACATCAACAAGCAAGGGGGAACCAAGTCATACCCCCTTTGCAGACTAGCCATGTTAGCTTGGGATAAAGCTTCACAGCACATTCTCACCCTACAGGCATCCTGCATTCTGGCAGATCAAAACGGTGTGGCAGATGTTCTGAGGAGGATAGCAGCAGACCCTTAGGAATTAAAACTAGATTGGGGGTCTTCCAACATTTGATCCATCTGTGTGTGGGGGAGGGGGGTTCTTCAAGTAGACCTCTTTGCCTCTTCTCTGAATAATCAGCTGATAAGACTCTGCTCAAGGACTCCATGCAAGAAGGCCTGGAAAACAGATGCCTTTTCTTTTCCTTTGACAGAAATGGTCCTGTATGCTTTTCCAGCCTTTCCACTAATATCCAGGGTACGTCTGAAGATTCATAAGGAGCCCCCAAGATCATTGTAGTGGCTCCCTTCAGGTCCAGGCAACTGTGATTCTCCTTTCTTTCGGAAATGGCCAGGCCAAGTACCAGAACCTTCCTCATGCTCTGGATCTACTTACACAAGAACGGAAGATTTCTGATACACCCCAATATCAGTCATCTTGCATCAAATGCCTAGATAATAGACATACCTCTCAACTGGCCAGATTTTTGCAGAATGTCCAGATTTCTGCCTCATATATTTGGTCTGTTTTTCAAAAAATTGTGGTTTTCTGGCAAATCACTGGCAATTTGTTGAGGACTGAAGTCAGAAAATAATGACAGAAATCTGAGTTTTAGAATTCATATCCTATAGAAAATTCACCCTAATGTAAAACCTGTCTTTCTATCAACTTTCTAAGTTTGTAAGAGCAATATTTAAAGATAATCCCTATTTTCAGTCTTTTGTCCCCCATTATTTATGGCTTTTTTCCAGATTTCTTGATTTAAGAGGTTGAGAGTTTTGATGAGAGGGTCTTAATTCCTTTTAGACACCAATTTACTGAGAACATGCAGCAGATTCTAATGAAGGCAAGAAAACCTGCTGGTAGAAAGTCATATATTAGTAAATGGAAAAGGTTTTCTAGTTGGTACTAACAGCATAACCAGCACCAAGTCAGGGATAGTTGTTTTCTGGCATTACAATATTTGTGTGAGTTACTATCCTATGGCCTTTCTTACTCCTCTATCAAGGTTCATTTATCAACCATGTCAGCATGTCTACCCAAGGATATTCCTCTTTCAACACATTCTCATACCGAAATGTTTTTGAAGGGGGTTTTGTATAAGTGGCTCCTCCTTCAGATCTTAAATTTGTGTTAGAAAAGTTAACACTTGCTCCATTTGAACCAGTTAACCTGGCTGACAATGTTTTAAAATGGAAAACAGTTTTACTGATTGCTCTAAACTCTGCAAGAAGAGTATTTGAGTTGCAAGCCCTTATGGTGTCCGTATCTCATTTTCCACAGGAACAGGTTTTCTTTGAGAGCTAATTCTTCTCATGCCTGTAGGAATCTATGAATTTAGTTTAAGCCAAACTATCCATCTCCCCGTTTTGTTGCCCGACCCAAAAAATGGGGGAGAAAGGATATTCCATATCTTGGATGTCCACACACAACTCGGGTGCTATCTTGATAGAACTAAGTCTTTCAGGTCTTCAGATTAATTGTTCATTTCCTGTAAAGTAAGAACAGGCAACATGTGCCAAAACAACTATTTCCAAATGGAGGTCTAAGGTATTACCTTTTGTAATTCCCACCACAATAAAACTATTCCAGGCATGGTCATGTCCCAAGCTACTAGGATTGTGGCTTCATCTATGGCTTTTTGGAAAGAGTTGGATTCTAGAAATATTCTAGACACTGTATTTTGATCCTCAGTACATAATTTTACAAAGCACTATAAGCTAGATTCCTTCTCTAGGTCTAGATCAGGCTTTGCAAGGACCATTCTCCAGGGGCTTCTGGACTTTTCTCCTTCCACCTCCAAATATAGTTAGCTATGGCAATCTACCTATATACCTAAAGCTACTGCAGCACTGATCAATATGATGAACATAGTCCAGTTGTGTAAGTTGAACTTACCATAACAGTAGATGTTCAAATGGTCACTGCTGCACTGGACACTCCATCCCCATTGTTTTTTTTTTGTGTGTTTTTATGCCAGAGTGCAGGGATTTATGTTTCATTGCTCCTACCATAGTCCTTTCAGGGCTCACCCTCCCTCTTTCTGCTGGAAGGAAAGCTCTGAAGGGCTTGGTGCCCAGAGTTGTCTTTTGGTCAGCTTAGCTTGAGTTGCCAGTCTGTTTGGGTGCATGGAAGGTGCCCTGAAGCTTTGGAAGCTGGTTAACTGTTATATCCTTGGTAGGATACAACCTATATAACTAAGGCTTCTGCAGCAGTGATCATTCAAACATCTACTGTTATGGTAAGTTTACTTACACAACTGAAATTTATTATTAAACTTAAAACAGCACACCACTGAATACACCAGATGAATGCTGCCTGTCACCCAGTTTAAAAAGCACTTAGAAGTAAAATCAAGTTGGAGGTTGCAGGAGCAAAACAGGTCCAAAAAATGAAGAGTATCTCAAGACCAACTATGTAAAAGAGTATTTATTTAAAGATGAGCGCTTTCACTGTTAACACAGCTTCTTCAGATCTAAGTTAAAAATGAATAAAAACTTAAAATGGTTCTTTTATATGATCACCTCTAGTGGTCAAACAAGTAATTACAATGAAGAAAACATAAACTGATTCTTTTGTATGATCACCTCTAGTGGTCAAACAAGTAATTACAATGAGGATACATATAATGAATGAATTACAAGTTGGATATACATCATAAAATCACAAATCAAATAAATGTTAAATGCTCAAACAATGCCTATCCTGAAAATACAGAAAATCCCAGTCAACTACATTTCCAAATGAAATGACATGAAAAATATATATAACCTACATAAGAAATATCATAAATAAAAGTGAGTGTTGAAGTGTGTGTGTGTGGGGGGGGGGGCGGGGAGAAGAAAAAGAAAAAAGCTAAATTCTCTAGTGGTCAAACAGGTGATTACAATGAAAAAACATAGACTGGTTCTGTTGTATGATCACCTCTAGTGGTCAAACAAGTAAATACAATAAGAATGCATGTAATGAATAACCAGTTGAATATACAAAATATATGTCCTGAAATCACAAATCAAATGAATATTGAATGCTCAAACAATGCCTATCCTAAGGATACAAAAAATCCTGGTCAACTACATTTCAAATGGAATGACATGAAAAATAGCGAACCTATGTGAGAAATGTCATAAGTGAAAGTGAGTATTGAAGGGGGGGGGAAAGAAAAATGAGGTAAAATACTGATACAGATGTCACTGGAGAAAGCAGGTACAATCTATTTAATATTCCTACGTGTTCTTAGTCTCGGTCTATCATTGAGGCCAGATCCTTTATCTGCCCTAAGCCGAACTATCCAGTCACATTCCTTATTCTCTGTATGCGTCCTTATATCACCACCTCTTATTGCTGGAACTATAGTTTCAAGTACTCTAAAACAAAAACAGTGCGATCTTCCTGCAAGATTGACGTGTTTCGCTAGGGCATTATAAGGTGAACCCTTCCTTATGTGATAGATGTGTTCCCTCATTCTGTCCCTTAATGATTGGTTGGTTTTCCCAACATAAAAGTGGGAGCAGATCTGACAGGTGGCCAAGTATATCACATTAGTGGTCATGCAGTCAGCCTCCACATTTATTTCATAAGTGACAAGTGTATCAGGATGTAAAAAGTTGCTGTCTTCATTAATAAATTGACAGAAATTACATCTACTACATGGTTTAGTATGTCCTGCTACTTTGTTTACTGTTCCATACTTAGGATAGCATAGCATCTTTTTAAGGTTGTTCTTATTCTTGTACAAAAAACTGGGAGTTTCACCAACTATGACTCTTAATTTAGGATCAACATGCATGATGGACCAATATTTATTGATGATATCTCTAATCTCATTATTATCCGATGAATAATATGTCGAAAACTTAACATGAGTTGACATGTGCTCCCTATTCCCCTGGGTGTTGGAACTGTGACGTCCAAAATATGGTGTAGCTACGGTGTTACGTAGTCCTAAGGCTCGTTCCAGAGAAGGATCAATTTCATTAATATTGTATCCTCTCTGCAAAAGTCTACTTTTAAGGTCCCCTAGTTCAGATACAAAGCCTGCCTCCATAGGATTTAGCCTTGATGCTCTAATGGCCTGACCTACAATAACATTCCTGAATACAAAAGGAGGGTTCATACTTGATCTCATGAGCAGGGTATTAACATGACATGGTTTCCTGTATACTCCTGTATTAATAAGACCATTTGGAAGTTTTTCAATATACAAATCCAGGAATTCAATTCTGTTATATGAAAACTGCATTGTAAATTTGAGACAATCAATTAGATTATTCATGATAGTGTGCATCAATTGAAGTTGTTCTAAAGTGACATTCCATATCACAAACACATCATCGACAAAACGTCGATAGAACTTAACGTGTTCTTTAAATGATGTCTCACAGAACAAGATATGCTGTTTCCAATATGCAAGGAACATGTTGGCGTAGCTATTGGCACAAGAAGTGCCCATAGCTACGCCATCTACCTGTTTGTATATGATGTCATTGAAAACAAAAAATAGTTTTCCAATACTAGTTCCAGGAAGTGTACCAATAAATCAATCTTCACTATGTCGTACTCACTATGTTCCTTAAGATATTCAGAAATAAATGTAAGTCCTAAGGTGTTCGGAATGACCGTAAAGAGTGATTGTATATCAAGGGTCACGAACATATATTCATCAGTGATGCCATTACAGTTAAAACAATCATATAGTTCTATTAAGAACTGTTTGGAGTCCCTCAATACAAACTTATTCTTGTTCAGTACTTGCCTCAGATGTTTCTCTATGTATACAGAGATATGCTCAGTGACCCGTTCACGGCCAGAGACAATTGGTCTCATGGGTGGGTCACTGGCATTCTTATGTAATTTCGGCAGACCATGTATAACTGGAATCAAGGGTGTTTTCACTAGAAGGTATTCATGTAAATCACGGTCAATCAAACCACTCTTATGAATGTCTGATAGGATGTTATGTACATATAAAATGACTTTTTTACTGCTGATAACTCAGTCTCTTTATAAAATTTATCATGCAGCATACTAGACATAGAATCATAGTAGTGTAAGGTATTCATCACTACAATACATCCACCTTTATCAGCAGGTCTAATAATGATTCTATGGTCCTGTTGCAGTCTCTTAAGACTCTGCCTCTCTTGGTATGTTAAATTATCATATTTTCTTCTTTACCTAATCCCCCCCCCCCTCTTCAATACTCATTTTCACTTATGACATTTCTCATATAGGTTTGCTATTTTTCATGTCATTCCATTTGAAATGTAGTTTACCAGGATTTTTTGTATCCTTAGGATAGGCATTGTTTGAGCATTTAATATTCATTTGATTTGTGATTTCAGGACATATATTTTGTATATTCAACTGGTTATTCATTACATGCATTCTTATTGTATTTACTTGTTTGACCACTAGAGGTGATCATACAACAGAACCAGTCTATGTTTTTTCATTGTAATCACCTGTTTCACCACTAGAGAATTTAGCTTTTTTCTTTTTCTTCTCCCCCCCCCCTTCAACACTCACTTTTATTTATGATATTTCTTATGTAGGTTATATATATTTTTCATGTCATTTCATTTGGAAATGTAGTTGACTGGGATTTTCTGTATTTTCAGGATAGGCATTGTTTGAGCATTTAACATTTATTTGATTTGTGATTTTATGATGTATATCCAACTTGTAATTCATTCATTATATGTATCCTCATTGTAATTACTCATTGTAATTACTTGTTTGACCACTAGAGGTGATCATATAAAAGAACCATTTTAAGTTTTTATTCATTTAAACTTAGATCTGAAGAAGCTGTGTTAACAGTGAAAGCGCTCAACTTTAAATAAATACTCACTCTTTTACATAGTTGGTCTTGAGATACTCTTCATTTTTTGGACCCGTTTTGCTCCTGCAACCTCCAACCTGAAATTTATTATTGTTGCTGTTGTTGTATTGTGGTTTAGGGAGCCATTTACTATTGTTTTTCCCCCAACATATCAGACAAGGCCACTGGATTTAAAAAAATGCTGGGCCTGTGGCCACAAGGTACTGCCACAGAATCTGCTTTTGCTGTGCATCTACTATTTAGTGCTTTGCACTCACATATTTATAGTCGGACTTTGAACCATGAGCCACTTTTAGAGCTTTACAAAGGCACAGAGACAAGCTTATGCTGAAAGGTCTTCTTCCCATCCAAGCGGGGAGTTCAGGTCCTCCTGCCCCAGAAGTTTCTTCTCCTTCAGCAAAGAAAGTTGAGAAAGTAAATGGTCAAAGGAAACAAGAGAGAGAAAAGCCTAAGGAACTTAGCAGAGAAAAAGATAAAGAACAACAAAAGAGATTAGAAAAATGCAGGAAAAGGTTGCTGGAACCTTTGGAGCTTTCCACCCAAGCCTCAAAGATACCAAGGAGTTCAGATCTGCAGCCTCTTTGGATCTAATCACCATCTCTCTCTGTGTGTCTCTCACCAGAACCAGTGAGTCCAAGGCTTCATTTCTTATTCCTTCAAGAAAAGTGCTCTTCTTGACCACTTTCAGCAGCTTCATCATTCAGGTCCTTCAATTTGCTGAGGAGTATTTTTGGAAGCCAAAGTTACAAGGATGATGCAGAAGTCCCTTGAGACACAGATGTAAGTGAGGGTTATTCAGGCACAGACTCCTTAGGAGTTTCAAGGTACATCCCCAACTGCTCTTGTCCCTTGAGACACTGATGTAAGTGAGGGTTATTCAGGCACAGACTCCTTAGGAGTTTCAAGGTATATCCCCAACTGCTCTTGTCCCTTGAGACACCGATGTAAGTGAGGGTTATTCAGGCACAGACTCCTTAGGAGTTTCAAGGTACATCCCTAACTGCTCTTGTCCCTTGAGACACAGATGTAAGTGAGGGTTATTCAGGCACAGACTCCTTAGGAGTTTCACGGTACATCCCCAACTGCTCTTGTCCCTTGAGGCACAGATGTAAGTGAGGGTTATTCAGGCACAGACTCCTTAGGAGTTTCAAGGCACACCCCCATCTGCTCTTCCACTGATTTCTGCTGTTCCAGTTGGACTGTTAGATCTGAAGTCCAGAGATCCAAATCTGCCTGGTAGAACACTGACTTCAGCACTGATAGCCTTTTCTACTTCAACCCCAATGATTTCTCTTACTGTCTTGACTCCAGCAGCGTCTGATCAGGATGATTCTCGGAGGTGACATTCTCAGATCTGCCTTTTCCCCTCAGTGTCTCAGTGCACAACAGTCCAGTATTATTATTGGTCTCAGAGCTGGATTGGGTGGTTGCCAAGGCACCTCACACTTTCCCCCTGTAGATAAAGTGTGTGATCCCTTGGCTTTGATTTCATCTTCAGCCTTCAAGTCATTCAGGAGGGTTCTCTCCAGGTCAGGAGATGAGGTGTCTCTAGCACACTTGGATCTGTGCTGACTTCCTATCCATCCTGTTTCCATATCTACTCGTCCTGATCATAAGGGATCGTCAGCCTCCTTCAGCCAATGGACTTCTCACCAGGCAGGGTCCCAATCTGATTCCAAGCCTTCCCTGGATGCCCACACAGGTTCTGAGGACACAGACTTGTAAGAAAAGAAATGTGTACTCTTCACCAGAGTCAGTCACTGAAGACACAGATTTCAGTAAGGGAGACAGTTCCCACAATTCCCTCAAGAGGATGTCTGGTGTTAATGAAGCAAAGAAGGGGTTGGTTCTTTGAAGCTCCCTCTCCTGAGAAGTCGGTGTTCCTCAAGGCATTTGGGCTACTCTTCTACCTCCTCAGTGGTTCTGGCTGCTGATGAACTGATAGACTTAGTTTCTCAGAGGACATGGAGAAGGAATCCTGATGTGGTGGAGCCAATCCCATGAAAACCAGATAACATTTTGGTAGCCCCCAGGAGTTGGTTCCACTGATCAAGGGCTCCCCGGTAGATACTATGGTTATTGTGGCAACCACAGGGAAGAAGCTTACAGAACAGAACGCATCTGTTCATCTGCTAATAGAGAATCAAAGGCTTTGGACAGATTGGAGAAATAGACTTACGAATCAGAACTAAATAGAAGGAAATGCTTAACAGGAGTGAGCAGGAAGGCAAGACCCTGTCTGGAGTCAGAATATGTTTTTCACCCTACAAAGGATCTTCTCCTGAAACCAGAAATGAGGGAAATGTTTTGGTTCTAAAAATCACAGGGTTTTGGCAAGGACACTTCTGCAGACAGATCCCTCCAGGGCAGGTGAAGAGTAACTTTAATGGATGTCACCGGAGAGGCAGAGGCAGAGCACAGACCACAAAATCAGGGGTACCATGGTCCTTTCACTGAAAAACCCTACCATAGCTCCTGAATGGTTGCCTGACTGCTGCTCTCAGGAGACAGTCAGGGGATGCTTATCCCTGCACCCTCAAGCCTGGCAGGCCATCACTTGAGATTCGTGGTTGCAGAGGATAATCACCAGAGGCCATGTTACTTCCATTGTTTCCCCGCCTCAGAAAAAGAAGAAAATCCCCAAAATGTACTACCCAGTCAGATGGAAGTTTTAGCAGCACAAGTAACAAAGCTGCTAGAAAAGAGAGTCACCCAGCAAGTCTCCCCAGACCTGTCAGGATCCAGCGTCTATTCAAGGTTTTTTAGTTCCAAAGAAAACAGGGGAGCTAAGGCCCATCTTCGATCTAAGCCACCTCAATCAGTTCATGAAGCAGACAAAATTCTGGATGGTCATAGTACAGTCCATTCTAGCTCTGCTGTGGAAGGATGGCTGGATGTGATCCACAGATGTCCAGGATGTGTACTATCATATCAAGACAGTAAAACAGTCTAGGAGATTTCTATGTTTCTGGCTGGAAGCCAGTCACTTTTGATTGAGCACACTGCCTTTCAGTCTCATCTTAGCTCCCAGGGTCTTCTTCAAATGCATGGCAGAGGCAGCAGCATATGTCAAGCTGCAAGGGTTTCAGGTGTTCCTGTATTTGGATTATTGACCCCTTACCACACCAACCAAGAATCTACTAGCTCAATGCAGGGACTACTTGCCCCATCTTTCTCCAGAGTTGGGAGCTACTATCAAACTTGTAAAGAGTCCACTAACACTAGTGAAGGTGATAGTGTTTATCAGATGCCACTAGAAACAATTTCTCTAACAGCTAAACTCCAGCCGTCCACAATACGGTCTCTGAATTGGGTTGCTTCAGAGCTCCTTCAGCCCCCTTGCCCCTGAGCAACGTATTCTCCAGCTTTTCAGCTTTATGGCCACTTTGATGACATTAGTTCCATAAAACAAGGCATTACAGAAAGTCTTGTAGTGGACACTGTCCATTCAATGGTCCTTGATGTTGCATCCCCTTTATGCACCAAATATCTCACACCACTATATAGGGAACACAGTTGGTGCTTGACTTCCCCTATAGTATCATGAGGTCGACTGTTCCCCCCCACCTCCAGTGGCCACTGTGAAAAGGAACGGGCAATTCTCATCTAGGGTTGGGGGTTATTTTGAGAGGAAGATTGTTCAAAGTTCTTGGTCATTGATGGAGACCAGTCTTCACATCAGTTCTTGCAGATGAGGGCAGTCCTTCTAGCACTGCAGGCCTTTCAGGACTTCCTCCCCAATGGTGTAATTTTATTTATTTATTTATTTCCAGTTTGATTACTGGGGAAGTCCACCGGGCCCAAAGAACCCGTTTTCAGTGTAGGCCCGGGGAAAAAAGCTCCAATAAACATAATACAATACAAATATCAACAATACAGCCATACATAGTATAGGTCATACTGAAAGATATATATTATAGGACAGTTGCACAATATGCACAGAGTAACACATGTTCAAATAAAATAGCTTAAGGTTGTTCTGAGGATTATGCAGATACATTTAAGCAAACACTCTAATTACCACAGCAATAGAATTGGGGTAGAAAACACTTTACAAGCACTCATTTTTATTGCTAATTACAATATTTACATAGTTTTGTTGTGTCAGGTAGCTCTCGGAAATGTGGAGAGCTTAGACACACTCATGGTGTAGTAAATATAGGAGATTTAGAGAGGATTGGGAACCTGTGAGGAGTCCTCAAGGGGGCAAATACTTAGATAGAAATTAGGTAGGGTGACTGCAGGTGCATTTCCATTTAGTGGACAGGTGTTTGAAAAGCAGGGATTTAAAATTGTCTGAGTTTGGTATAGTTCTTAGTGTGGGAGGAAGGGAATTCCATTTCTTGCCTATGGAGAAAGAGAGGTGTAACTGGCCAGCAGGACATTTAGGCTTGTAGATGGCTATTAGGTTTTGATGTTCCGATCTGAGATTTCTGTTTGGGATGTATGGGGGAAGGATATTTGCTAGAGCAGGGCATTTAGTAGGGTGAAATATAATTATGTGTGCAGTTGTGAGTTGGAGGTAGTTTAGGTAGTTTGGGAGTTCTAGCCAGTTCAGAGATTGTAGGCTAAGGCAGTGATGAGTGGAATTCCTGTATTTGGTGGCAAATTTAGAGATTTTATTATAGCAGTTTTGTAGTTTAGAGGAGATGGAGGAGGACAGCTTGGTCAGCAGAGGGGCTGCGTATAATAAGGAAGGAAGACGATAAGTAGTGGCCAGAGTAGTGGGGTTTGAGAGGAAGCGACTGTTCCTATACAGCATGCCTAGTTTTTGGTGGGTTTTATTAATATTTTGTTGGATGTGGATGTCATATTTGAGGTACTCATCAATAGAAATGCCAAGCAGTTTAGCATAAGGCACCACTTCTATAGGTGAATTGGATTGACTAAGGACTTTGAAAGTACTTTTGTTGTAGGAGTAAGTCTTGGTGGGGGGGGAGTAAAATTTATGATTTGTTAGCATTGAGAGAGAGGTGGTTTTGATGCATCCAGTCTTCAGTTATTGAAAAAGCAGTTTGGGTTTTCTTGAGCAGTTCAGAGAGGTTAGAGGCAGAGCAGACTAAGGTTGAGTCGTCAGCATATTGAATGACTTTAGCATCAGGAATGGCAGTGTGGAAGTTATTGATGAAGATGTTAAAAAGCATGGGCCCAAGGATGGATCCCTGTGGTACGCCTGTTGGGGTAGATCTGTCAGATAGGTAGCTGGTGAACCAGGATAAAGTTTTTGGAGAGAGATGGAGATCTGAGAGGTGCGAGAGAAGGTGTTTGTGGGAAACAGTATCAAAGGCTTTAGACAGATGTAGCAAAACTGTAGACACCAAGTGTCTGGAGTCTCGGGCTTTATTGGCAGTTTCTAGGAAAGACAGTAGAGCGGTTGTAGTGCTATGGCCTGGGCGGAAGCCGTGTTGAGTAGGAGTTAGAAGATGGTTTTGGGTAAGGAAAGGCATGAGGTGGTGGTGGGTACACTTTTCTAGGATTTTGGAGATTAGTGAGAGGAGAGCAATGGGGCAGAAATTTGAGATGCTGCTGTTTTTGCCACCTTTATGAAGAGGAAGGATATAAGCCGAGCGCCAGTGTTTGGGGACGTAACATTCCTTTATGGATCTGTTAATAATGATGCTAACTGGGAGAGCTATTCCATCAGCAGCACTTTTTAGGAAGGAGGAGGGAATATTGTCTGGAGCAGTGGAGCAAGGCCTACGTTTGGAAAGCAGGATTTTTATGAAGGTAATGGAGACAGGTTTGAGCTCAAACATGAGGGGGTGGCTGTTAGGAGAATTGGATGGAGAAGGGTGAGGGATTGGAGGGTTGTTGTTGGGGAATGCCTTGGTCAGTGCAGAGATTGTTTCTATGAAAAATGAGTTAAATTCAGAACTTAGTTCAAGGTCGGATTTACTAGGGTCAGGACAGGGGTTATTCTTGGAGCCGGGATTAAGAAGTGATTGTACCGAATTTCAGAATTTCCTGGAGTTTTTATTATTATTAGACTGGAGCTTGATATAGTAGGATTTTTGTCCTTAGCGATTAGCTTTTTTGCAAGGTTGCGGAGCTGTTTGTATTGGATCCGGGTATTAGGCAATTTGTTGTTTTGGTAAAGCTTTCATAATTTGTCCCTTTGGACCATGATTTGTTTTGTATGTTTGGTTAACCAGAGAGCTGTATTAATTTTTATCCTTTTGTTTCACAACAGGGCAAGAGAGTTTAGAGTGTCTAGGAAGACAGAGTTGAAGTAGTCTATGACTTTGTCAAGAAGAAGGGTGTTTAAAATTTGCCAGTGCATTTGTTTAAGCATGTTAGAGAAAGTTATGTGGTTGAAGTTACTGAGGTTACGAGTGAGAATGTATTTGTGCTGAAAAGGTGAAAGAGGTAGTTGCATGATGAATGAAAGCTGGGAGGTGGTCACTGATGGAATCAGGAATAGTGTCAGAGTTAGTTATTTTGTTAGGGTCAGAGACTAGAATCCAGTCAATAGTGGATCCGGGAGGGTTAGATTTGTTAGGTCGGATGATAGGAAGTGAAATTATAGAGTTTAATGAATAGGGAGGGAGACGGACTATTAACTTTATTCCAGTCAATATTTACATCGCCTAGAATGTATGCTTCATAGTTAATATTAGTAGATGCCCATAGGAGTATGTCTTCAAGGGTAGAGATATTGTTACCAGGAGAGATATAAAGAGCAATAATACAGATATTTTTGTGTTTATTAAGTTTTAGTAGTCCAGCTGTAAGTTCAGTGTTATTGAATTGAGGGATTGGAATTTAAATTGGTATTATGGTTAAAAGGTTAGAGTAGACTAAGCAGTGTTGCCACCTTTTTTGTGTGATCGGTCATGTCTGAGAGTATGGAATTCAGGGGGCAGGATCTCGGAATCTGAGATATGGGGTTTGAGCCATGTTTTGGAGATGGCTAGGATGTCGGGTTGGTTATAGTTTAGCCAAGCTTGAAATTGGTGAGCTGTGTTGTTGAGACTCTGCGCAATGATAGTGAATATTTTTAGGAAGTGGTGAGGGGAGGAATGAGATAAGGGGGAAGTATTGTAAATAGAAGGACTGGGACCAGGGTTGGGGTGGATATCCCCAGCTAAGATTAGGTTGTAGAAAGAGGTACATTGTAGTTGTTTAGGTTTACAGAGTAATAGTTTGGGTAAAACTGAGATAAGTTTATTTTTCAGATTATTAGCAGAGGTGGAGAAGATTTTGGGGTGAAATAGGTGTAGAGGGTTGGGCTGAATGAGTGAAGGTGAGATAGAAAGGAAATGAGAGTAAGGGTGAGGGAGGGGGTAGGTTTGTATGGAGGTTATTTCTGAAGGTAATATTTGGTAGGTATTAGAGGAGTATGAGGTGGTATAGAATAATGGAATTAAGAGCAAAAGGAGGAAACAGGGAGCCAGGAGAGTGCGAAGCATTATAGTAGGCATGTGAGTCCAGTGAGAGAATGATGGTAGTAGTTATGGAGAAGAGGGATGGTTATGCAGACGAGAGGTCTTAGAATGAGATATAATTTGTTTCCATAGATCTAAAATGAAAGAAGTGGAGATTTTAAGTTTAGGGAGGTAGAGTGATGTAAGTATGAGGGAATGACATAAATGGGTGTAGTAATAGGGGATGGGTGTCTACTGGATAATTAGTCAGACTGGGAGGGGAGAGGGAAGTATAAAAGTAGGAGTGCTGGGGGGCATGTTGGAATTGGGGGAAGGGTAGGGGAGCAGAGTGAGCCCGCAGGGCGAATGGAGCAGGAAGAACCAGGTAGGTGTAAGAGTACAGAGCAGCCAGAAACAATCAGTTTGTAGGGCTCTACAGTTGGGACTGAGTGTAGGCTAGAGGGAGGTAGACTGCAGAGATTTAGTAATAAGTAGAGGTTAAGGGTAGAGGTGTTGAAAACAAGTGGTGGGATACAGCATAAAACTAGTTGGCTTTGGGGAAGAGAGACAAGAGTACAGAGTAGCTTGGGGGGGGTAAGGGTCTGCGGTAGGCTGCTAATGTGCTCGCTATGGGTAGGTTATTGTCAGTATTGTAAACATTCCAGGAGCTAGTCTTGATGCATACACGCTAGTCTAAGCAGGTAGGAGGGGTAACACTAAGAAAGGCAGTCCAAGGTAGGCGTCCTTTGCAGGGGGTTTTCCAGTTAGGTTTAAGTTTGATGAGGGGAGGCACCCGAGGAGCAAGGTGCTAGTCTAAGCAGGTAGGAGGGGTAACACTAAGAAAGGCAGTCCAAGGCAGGAGTCCTTTGCAGGGGGTTTTCCAGTTAGGTTTAAGTATGATGAGGGGAGGCACCCGAGGAGCAAGCAGGAGTGATACGAGCAGCCAACCGCATTCACATGGACAACATGGAGGTAGTCTGATATATCAGCAAGCAGGGAAGAACCTGTTCATATCCCACTGTGCCAGGAAGCCATTTGAGTGAGGCAGTGGGTGATGTTTTCCCATCACTTTATAAATGCAATGCATATCCTGGAGACTTCCAATGTTCTGGAGGACAAACTGAACTGGCCTATTTTTCTGTCCCATGAGTGGTCTCTCAAGCAGACAGTGGTGATGCAGATTTTCAGTCACTAAGGCCAACTTTGCTGCCATCATTTTGCTTCATACGTAAACAACAATTGCAGCAGTTCTTTTACCCTGATCCCTCCACAGGGACAGACACCAAGGAACACTCTAGTCCACAACTGGCCCCTGGGGCTCCTTTATGCCTTTCTTCCTTTTGTTCTTGCAACAAAGTTTCTTGAAAGAGCCAATAGGTTGAAGGACAAAGTTATCCTCATTGCTCCCTTTTGGCCTGAGCAGGTATGATTCTCCTTTCTCTGGCCTCATGTAATACATCTTAAGTGCTCGACCCTCATCCAGACCTTCTGTATCACCCATCCAGTCAGAAAATGCTGACATTAACCACATGCTTTCCCCAATTTTAACTGTAGTCAGGGATGCAAGGCTGTCTGCCACAATTACTCAGATTTTGTCCACCTCACAAAAAAAAAAAAAAAAAATACCAGAAAAATTTATCTTAGCAAATGAAAAAGATTTATGATATGGTCTTCCTCCAAAGGTTTGGACCCTTCCTCAGTTCCTCTTCCGTCAATTTTAGATTTTTTTGTCAGAATTGTTTCACAAAGGATCCAGTTTTTCAATTATTAAAGTACAGTTGGCAGCGATTACCAGTTTTTACATAGGGCAGTATCTGACTTCTATTATTTGTCTTAAAATGACCAAGGCCTTTTGACCCCCAATGAGGGATGCGGCTCCCCCTTGGGATATTATTATCATCCCGCCCCTGCCCTAGCTGGATTACTAAACGTCTACAGAACTTATAGACACTTTGCTCCAACAACAAAGCCCTGGTCAACAACGTTCCTTGTAAAAATAGATCTAGGGATTCTCACTTCTCCAATGAAGTTGCTAAATTCTGGAATACCCTCCCTCCTGACATCAGACTTCAAAACAGCACTGCAACTTTCAAGAAACATCTTAAGTCATACTTCCTCACCAACAGGTTATGTAACTGGGCAGGCCCACCTTAACCCCTTCATTACCTTGCAGAGCTACTCCTTCCTTAAGCTGCTCTAAGGACAAATATTGTGTTCCCATCAACGATCATCTATTTACTCTTTCTCTGATGAGGTTGACAACTGTTGATTACACTGTAAACTGCTTTGATCCCTATGAATGTACTTTTTTGAGGATGTTTTTCCAACTGCAGATTACTTTTCAAGTGCTGCGTTTTAAATGTTATTACTGTTTAAATTAAATGACTGCTATCTTCTGACTACTGCTTTTAAGTTTTTATTACTGTCTAATTTATTTACTGTATAGAGCTTATCTCCCCGGTCCTCCACTGAAAACGGACAGCAGCTATCCATTTGGATTAACCCAGTAAACAAATGTTAAATAAATAAATAATAAATAATGCTTCAGGCTTTAACAAATGCTACATTTTAACCTGTTTCTATTGTGGATCTAAAATTTCTTTCATGGAAGACTCTCATTTTGTTGACTATCACATCTGCAAGGAGGACCTTGGAGTTGCAGGCCTTATCGTGCAAACCTCCATATCTATTTTTTTCATAACGATAGAGTGTCTTTTAGAATGAATCACCATTTTCTTCCAAAGGTGGCCAATAAAACAAACCTTAATCAAACTATCAACTATTCCGTGTTTTTCCCAACATTCTCAAACAAAGTGGAATATACCGTACGTTTGCTAGGCATTGTCAACTCAGGTTTTATTTACACAGGATTTCAGACAGTCTGAGCAACTCTCCCTTGCCTTTCCAAAAATTAAGGTGGTTCAAAGAGTTTCTAAAGTAACACCGACGAGGTGGCTTTCTGACTGTCTTGCCTTTGTTTATGAAAAAATTGGACTCAGGGGCAGGGGCTACCGGCTACTTCCACTGCCTTCATGGGTAGGATTTGTGCAGCATTTCCTTACTCTGATGTGCATATCTGTGAGCCACATTACAAGCGGGAGGTACAATCCACATCTCATACATCCTTTGTCTCCTGTCCATATCTGTGTGTCACATTACAAGCGGGAAGTACAATCCACATCTCATACATCCTTTGTCTCCTGTCCATATCTGTGTGTCACATTACAAGCAGGAGGTACAATCCACATCTCATACATCCTTTGTCTCCTGTCCATATCTGTGTGTCACATTACAAACGGGAGGTACAATCCACATCTCATACATCCTTTGTCTACTGTCCATATCTGTGTGTCACATTACAAGCGGGAGGTACAATCCACATCTCATACATCCTTTGTCTCCTGTCCATATCTGTGTGTCACATTACAAGCGGGAGGTACAATCCACATCTCATACATCCTTTGTCTCCTGTCCATATCTGTGTGGCACATTACAAGCAGGAGGTACAATCCACATCTCATACATCCTTTGTCTCCTGTCCATATCTGTGTGTCACATTACAAACGGGAGGTACAATCCACATCTCATACATCCTTTGTCTCCTGTCCATATCTGTGTGTCACATTACAAACGGGAGGTACAATCCACATCTCATACATCCTTTGTCTCCTGTCCATATCTGTGTGTCATTACAAGTGGGAGGTACAATCCACATCTCATACATCCTTTGTCTCCTGTCCATATCTGTGTGTCACATTACAAGCGGGAAGTACAATCCACATCTCATACATCCTTTGTCTCCAGTCCATATCTCTGTGTCACATTACAAGCGGGAAGTACAATCCACATCTCATACATCCTTTGTCTCCTGTCCATATCTGTGTGTCACATCACAAACGGGAGGTACAATCCACATCTCATACATCCTTTGTCTCCTGTCCATATCTGTGTGTCACATTACAAACGGGAGGTACAATCCACATCTCATACATCCTTTGTCTACTGTCCATATCTGTGTGTCACATTACAAGCGGGAGGTACAATCCACATCTCATACATCCTTTGTCTCCTGTCCATATCTGTGTGTCACATTACAAGCGGGAGGTACAATCCACATCTCATACATCCTTTGTCTCCTGTCCATATCTGTGTGTCACATTACAAACAGGAGGTACAATCCACATCTCATACATCCTTTGTCTCCTGTCCATATCTGTGTGTCATTACAAGTGGGAGGTACAATCCACATCTCATACATCCTTTGTCTCCTGTCCATATCTGTGTGTCACATTACAAGCGGGAAGTACAATCCACATCTCATACATCCTTTGTCTCCTGTCCATATCTCTGTGTCACATTACAAGCGGGAAGTACAATCCACATCTCATACATCCTTTGTCTCCTATCCATATCTGTGTGTCACATTACAAACGAGAGGTACAATCCACATCTCATACATCCTTTGTCACGTTACAAGCGGGAGGTACAATCCACATCTCATACATCCTTTGTCTCCATACCTGTGTGTCACATTACAAACGGGACAATCCACATCTCATGCATCCTTTCTCTCCTGTCCATATCTCTGTGTCACATTACAAGCGGGAAGTACAATCCACATCTCATACATCCTTTGTCACGTTACAAGCGGGAGGTACAATCCACATCTCATACATCCTTTGTCTCCATACCTGTGTGTCACATTACAAACGGGACAATCCACATCTCATGCATCCTTTCTCTCCTGTCCATACCTGTGTGTCACATTACAAACAGGAGGTACAATCCACATCTCATACATCCTTTGTCTGCTGTCCATATCTGTGTGTCACATTACAAGCGGGAGGTACAATCTACATCTCATACATCCTTTGTCTCCATACCTGTGTGTCACATTACAAACGGGAGGTACAATCCACATCTCATGCATCCTTTGTCTCCTGTCCATATCTGTATGTCACATTACAAACGGGAGGTACAATCCATATCTCATACATCCTTTGTCTCCTGCCCATATCTGTGTGTCACATTACAAATGGGAGGTACAATCCACATCTCATACATCCTTTGTCTCCTGTCCATATCTATGTGTCACATTAAAAGCAGGAGGTACAATCCACATCTCATGCATCCTTTGCCTCCTGTCCATATCTGTATGTCACATTACAAACGGGAGGTACAATCCACATCTCATACATCCTTTGTCTCCTGCCCATATCTGTGTGTCACATTACAAATGGGAGGTACAATCCACATCTCATACATCCTTTGTCTCCTGTCCATATCTATGTGTCACATTAAAAGCGGGAGGTACAATCCACATCTCATGCATCCTTTGCCTCCTGTCCATATCTGTATGTCACATTACAAACGGGAGGTACAATCCACATCTAATACATCCTTTGTCTCCTGTCCATATCTGTGTGTCACATTACAAGCAGGAGGTACAATCCACATCTCATACATCCTTTGTCTCCTGTCCATATCTCTGTGTCACATTACAAGTGGGAAGTACAATCCACATCTCATACATCCTTTGTCTCCTGTCCATATCTGTGTGTCACATTACAAACGGGACGTACAATCCACATCTCATACATCCTTTGTCTCCTGTCCATACCTGTATGTCACATTACAAGTGGGAGGTACAATCCACATCTCATACATCCTTTGTCTCCTGTCCATATCTGTGTGTCACATTACAAACGGGAGGTACAATCCACATATCATACATCCTTTCTCTCCTGTCCATATCTGTGTGTCACATTACAAACGGGAGGTACAATCCACATCTCATGCATCCTTTGTCTCCTGTCCATATCTGTGTGTTGCATTACAACCGGAAGGTACAATCCACATCTCATGCATCCTTTGTCTCCTGTCCATACCTGTGTGTCACATTACAAGCAGGAGGTACAATCAACATCTCATACATCCTTTGTCTCCTGTCCATATCTGTGTGTTGCATTACAACCGGAAGGTACAATCCACATCTCATGCATCCTTTGTCTCCTGTCCATACCTGTGTGTCACATTACAAGCAGGAGGTACAATCAACATCTCATACATCCTTTGTCTCCTGTCCATATCTGTGTGTCACATTACAAGCGGGAGGTACAATCCACATCTCATACATCCTTTGTCTCCTGTCCATACCTGTGTGTCACATTACAAGCAGAAGGTGCAATCCACATCTCATACATCCTTTGTCTCCTGTCCATATCTCTGTGTCACATTACAAGCGGGAAGTACAATCCACATCTCATACATCCTTTGTCTCCTGTCCATACCTGTGTGTCACATTACAAACGGGAGGTACAATCCACATCTCATACATCCTTTGTCTCATGTCCATATCTCTGTGTCACATTACAAGCGGGAAGTACAATCCGCATCTCATACATCCTTTGTCACATTACAAGCGGGAGGTACAATCCACATCTCATACATCCTTTGTATCCATACCTGTGTGTCACATTACAAACGGGAGGTACAATCCACATCTCATGCATCATTTGTCTCCTGTCCATACCTGTGTGTCACATTACAAATGGGAGGTACAATCCACATCTCATACATCCTTTGTCTCCTGTCCATATCTATGTCTCACATTACAAGCGGGAGGTACAATCCACATCTCATACATCCTTTGTCTCCATACCTGTGTGTCACATTACAAACGGGAGGTACAATCCACATCTCATGCATCCTTTGTCTGCGGTCCATATCTGTGTGTCACATTACAAACGGGAGGTACAATCCACATCTCATACATCCTTTGTCTCCTGTCCATATCTGTGTGTCACATTACAAGCAGGAGGTACAATCCACAACTCATACATCCTTTGTCTCCTGTCCATACTTGTGTGTCACATTACAAGTGGGAGGTACAATCCACATCTCATACATCCTTTGTCTCCTGTCCATATCTGTGTGTCACATTACAAACGGGAGGTACAATCCACATCTCATACATCCTTTGTCTCCTGTCCATATCTCTGTGTCACATTACAAGCGGGAGGTACAATCCACATCTCATACATCCTTTGTCTCCTGTCCATATCTGTGTGTCACATTACAAGTGGGAGGTACAATCCACATCTCATACATCCTTTGTCTCCTGTCCATATATGTGTGTGTCACATTGCAAGCAGGAGGTACAATCCACATCTCATGCATCCTTTATTTCCTGTCCATATCTGTGTGTTACATTACAAGCGGAAGGTACAATCCACATCTCATACATCCTTTGTCTCCTGTCCATACCTGTGTGTCACATTACAAGCAGGAGGTACAATCCACATCTCATACATCCTTTGTCTCCTGTCCATATCTGTGTGTCACATTACAAGCAGGAGGTACAATCCACATCTCATACATCCTTTGTCTCCTGTCCATACCTGTGTGTCACATTACAAGCAGGAGGTACAATCCACATCTCATACATCCTTTGTCTCCTGTCCATACCTGTGTGTCACATTACAAACGGGAGGTACAATCCACATCTCATACATCCTTTGTCTCCTGTCCATATCTGTGTGTCACATTATAAGCGGGAGGTACAATCCACATCTCATACATCCTTTGTCTCCTGTCCATACCTGTGTGTCACATTACAAGCGGGAAGTACAATCCACATCTCATACATCCTTTGTCTCCTGTCCATATCTGTGTGTCACATTACAAGCAGAAGGTGCAATCCACATCTCATACATCCTTTGTCTCCTGTCCATATCTCTGTGTCACATTACAAGCGGGAAGTACAATCCACATCTCATACATCCTTTGTCTCCTGTCCATACCTGTGTGTCACATTACAAGCAGGAGGTACAATCCACATCTCATACATCCTTTGTCTCCTGTCCATATCTCTGTGTCACATTACAAGCGGGAAGTACAATCCGCATCTCATACATCCTTTGTCACATTACAAGCGGGAGGTACAATCCACATCTCATACATTTTTTGTATCCATACCTGTGTGTCACATTACAAACGGGAGGTACAATCCACATCTCATGCATCATTTGTCTCCTGTCCATACCTGTGTGTCACATTATAAATGGGAGGTACAATCCACATCTCATACATCCTTTGTCTCCTGTCCATACCTGCGTGTCACATTAGAAGCAGGAGGTACAATCCACATCTCATACATCCTTTGTCTCCTGTCCATATCTGTGTGTCACATTACAAGCGGGAGGTACAATCCACATCTCATACATCCTTTGTCTCCTGTCCATACCTGTGTGTCACATTACAAACGGGAGGTACAATCCACATCTCATACATCCTTTGTCTCCTGTCCATATCTGTGTGTCACATTATAAGCGGGAGGTACAATCCACATCTCATACATCCTTTGTCTCCTGTCCATACCTGTGTGTCACATTACAAACGGGAGGTACAATCCACATCTCATGCATCCTTTGTCTCCTGTCCATATCTGTGAGTCACACTACAAGCGGGAAGTACAATCCACATCTCATACATCTTTTGCCTCCTGTCCATACCTGTGTGTCACATTACAAATGGGAGGTACAATCCATATCTCATAAATCCTTTGTCTCCTGTCCATATCTGTGTGTCATATTACAAGCGGAAGGTACAATCCACATCTCATACGTCCTTTGGCTGCTGTCCATATCTGTGTGTCACATTACAAACGGGAGGTACAATCCACATCTCATACATCCTTTGTCTCCTGTCCATATCTGTGTGTCACATTACAAGCGGGAGGTACAATCCACATCTCATACATCCTTTGTCTCCTGTCCATACCTGTGTGTCACATTACAAACGGGAGGTACAATCCACATCTCATACATCCTTTGTCTCTTGTCCATATCTGTGTGTCACATTACAAACGGGAGGTACAATCCACATCTCATACATCCTTTGTCTCCTGTCCATACCTGTGTGTCACATTACAAACGGGAGGTACAATCCACATCTCATACATCCTTTGTCTCCTGTCCATATCTCTGTGTCACATTACAAGGAGGAGGTACAATCCACATCTCATACATCCTTTGTCTACTGTCCATACCTGTGTGTCACATTACAAGTGGGAGGTGCAATCCACATCTCATACATCCTTTGTCTCCTGTCAATATCTGTGTGTCACATTACAAACGGGAGGTACAATCCACATCTCATACATTCTTTGTCTCCAGTCCATATCTCTGTGTCACATTACAAGCGGGAGGTACACTCCACATCTCATACATCCTTTGTCTCCTGTCCATATCTGTGTGTCACATTACAAGCAGGAGGTACAATCCACATCTCATGCATCCTTTGTCTCCTGTCCATATCTGTGTGTTACATTACAACCGGAAGGTACAATCCACATCTCATACATCCTTTGTCTCCTGTCCATACCTGTGTGTCACATTACAAGCAGGAGGTACAATCCACATCTCATACATCCTTTGTCTCCTGTCCATATTTCTGTGTCGCATTACAAGCAGGAGGTACAATCCACATCTCATACATCCTTTGTCTCCTGTCCATATCTGTGTGTCACATTACAAGTGGGAGGTGCAATCCACATCTCATACATCCTTTGTCTCCTGTCCATATCTGTGTGTCACATTACAAACGGGAGGTACAATCCACATCTCATGCATCCTTTGTCTGTTGTCCATATCTGTGTGTCATATTACAAGCGGGAGGTACAATCCACATCTCATACATCCTTTGTCTCCTGTCCATATCTGTGTTTCACATTACAAGCGGGAGGTACAATCCACATCTCATACATCCTTTGGCTGCTATCCATATCTGTGTGTCACATTACAAACGGGAGGTACAATCCACATCTCATACATAGGTTTATAGGTTCATAGGTTCATACTAGGCTATCTGCCCTGGGGCATTTATAAGCCTACTCTGATTGTGTTTGGCTTACGCCACCCCTTGATTTGATTATACTGTGCCCTTTTTAAAGTTTAGTATACTGTGCCTCTGTCTAATAGTGACACAGAAGTAATCCCCGACAGACCTATGATCCCCCATCCACTCATCAAGATTCTTTTTGAAGAGAGCCAGTGAGGTGCTCTGCCTAACATGAATTGGAATTCTATTCTAGAGCGAAGGGAGCCTCTGGGTTATGAATCTGTCCGTCCAGCATGTTCTGTTTATTTCTGTGCTGAGGTTCAAGTCCCTCAAGCGCGTGGCTCTAAGGGATTTAGATTTACTGAGGTGGAGCATGTCCATTAATTCTGGGTTGGACATAGCCCTATATGTCAGGCATAGATTGCCTCGAAGTAGGCGGTATGCAACTGAGTAGAGCTGGAGTTTTTTTAACCAAGCAGCATATGGCATCTGTTTGATTCCCTTGATCCTCCTGGTGAGGTACTTTTGGGTTCTTTCTAATTGCTGCAGGTGTCGGGTAAGGTACATCCCAAAGGGGGCATTGTATTCTATGATGGGCCTGATGAGGGATGAATAAAGGGGCACGATTACCTCTCTTGATCTAGATGTGAATCCTTTCATGATGAGGTGGGCTATGTAGAAGGTCTTTCTAACCACTTTGGCAATGCAGTTGTCAAAGAGAGATTGCTATCAACTTGGGTCCCCAGATCCCTAATTACTTTCTCTGTACTTAATGGGTTACCACCTATGTGGTAATTTGTGGGCACATTGTTTTTGCCAAAGGGTATGACTCTACACTTTTTGGCATTTAGCTTTAGACCATGGCTCTGGCACCAGTTATCCGTCTCTGCGAGACCTTTTTTGAAGGATGTTTGTGTCAGATGGAGAGTTGATTATGGCGCCCAGTTTGCAGTCATTTGCGAACTTGGTGAGCCATAGTCCTCCCACGTTGGCCTGTACCTCAGAAAAGTAAATACCGAACAAGAGAGGTCCCAGGACAGAACCTTGTGGGACGCCACTTGTGACCGGTTTTGAGTCTGAAATGGCATCTCTGACTCTGTGGGTTCTGTCTTTGAGCCAGTTTGCGACCCATCTTGTGACATAGGGGTTTATATTTAGGCTGGATAGCTTATCTATGATGCCCGAGTGGGGTATTGTGTCAAATGCCTTTGCAAGGTCCAGATAGGCTGTGTGGGCTACCTTCTGTTCATCTATGGCCTTGGTGACTGTTTTGAAGAAGTCGACCAGGTTCAAAAGGCAGGATCTGCCCTTGACGAAGCCAAATTGGGTAGGATCTAGTGTCTGTAGGTCCCCAATGTCTTTGTTTATGAGTTCCATGATGATCCTCTCCATAGCCTTGCATACTAGGCAAGTCAGGCTTATGGGGCAATAGTTTCCAGGGTTCACAGAGGCACCACCTTTGTGGAGTGGGACCACTGTTGCTGTATGCCATTCTTTGGGCACATATCCTGTAGTGAGGCTGAAATTGTACAGCAGTTTTACTTGAGGGATTAGTTCTTCTTGGAGTTCATGTAGGACGCAACCTGGGACACCATCTGGTCCCATGGAAGCAGTGTTTTTTTGCTTTGGAGAGGGCGGCCTTCACCTGAGCATCAGAGATGTTTGGGAGGCTGCACTCTGCCAGGATAGATACCTGCTCTTTCCGGGGGGGGGGGTGGAGAAGTTTGCACTGAACCTGTCTGCCAGGATATTGGCGATGTCTGTGGGTTCAGTGTATTTTTTGTCGTTTAGAATCAACTCAGAACAAGTCTGGAAGTTGCATCCCAGGTTCCTAACATAACTGAAAAAAGCCTTATGATTGTCTTTAGTTTCCTGTGCAATTTTTCTCTCGAAGCTGGCCTTGGAGGATTTTATGAGGGATCGTAATTTTTTGCTAGTACTGATCAGAGATGCCTTCCCTTTTAGGGATTTTGTTCTATCATGTAGTAGCTTCCTCCTGCTGTTGTACAGTTTATTTATGGCTGGGGTCCACCAGACTGGACGCCTGCCTTTGGATGATTGGGTCTTGATTTTGTTTGGGATAGCATGATCCATGCATTCCTGGCGATGTCTGTAGAATGCGTTTATATAGGATTCTGCAGTTTGGGCCGTAGTTACCACTGGCACTGGGGCCTTGAAGGATTCCACTTCAGTTTTGAGAAGTGTGAAGTTCGCTTTTCAGAAGTTTTTCACTGTGGTTTTCTGGGCTGGGGGTGGGGTTGGGATGTGGATATCCAGTGAAATCAATTTATGGTCTGATCTCACCAATGAGGGATATACTTCTGGTATGGAGCATAGAGTCCCCATGTTGGTAATGATCAGGTCTAGTATGTTTTCCCCTCTTGTGGGTGTGGTGACTAGTTGTTCCATAGCATTTGAGTTTATAAATTCCAGGAACCTTTGGGCTAAGGTGCTGGGGCTTGAGTAATGCTCCCAGTCTATGTTTGGGTAGTTGAAGTCCCAATATAATGGTGTTCGGAGAGATCTTAGTGTTCGCCAATGTTTTCAGGAAAGCCGAGTGGGATTCCTGACTTTGAGAGGGTGGTCTGTAGGATGCTATAAACTGAAAAGCAGTCTTGCCCACTCAAGTCAGTTGCACATGGATGGTCTCTGATACTTCGTGCACTGCCACTAACCTGGAGGTGTGGATATCCTTGATAAATATGGAAACTCCCCCTCCTTTTGTGGTTCTGTCTGGGTTTTGCGGCCGAAAAGCATGATATGAGGTATAATCTGGTAGGGCTGGGGTGCTCTCTGGAGCCTTGAACCAGGTTTCTGTCACTGCACAGATATTGATGTTCTCCATACTGAGGAGAGCTTCGAGTGCATGCATCTTGAGGTTAAGACTTCTGGCGTTTAGCATTACCCTTAGTTTCTTGTTCCTTGTGCTGTCTATGGAGGTGGGTTTGACTTTTGAGCCTTGCCTAAAAAAGGCACTATGGGGGTGGCAAGAGCCTTTGCCAATATCCAAAAGCCCAGGGGTGACAGGTGCAAGCCATCCCTAGTGAAGCAACGTGGCTTGTCGAGCATGCCATCCCAGGCTGACAGACATTGGATCCCCTTTGAATGACACCAAAATTTTAGCCAATTGTTAAAATTGATCATTTTGTCTTTATACTGTGGCATCATTCTAGGTGAGGGTAAGATGCTGCTCAAGGTCTGGGTCATACCGGCCTGGGCTACATGATCAGAGAGCTCCTCTATGTCTCTTTTCATGTAGTCGAGGGAGGTACGTCTCAGGTCATTCATGCCAGCATGTACAATGACTGAGTCATATTTGTATTTGCTTTGGAGTGACCTGAGTGCTTGCGTTATGTGGCGGAGCCTAGCGCCCGACAGGCAGCTCACTGTGACCTTCTCTTTATTCAGCCTGGTGAGCGGGACGTCAGTGTGTCTGACAATAGAGTCACCTATTACAAGGGTATCAGGTGTGTTATTCAGCCTTAAGGGCTGTGACTGCTTGGCACACTGACTTTGTGTGCTATGTGTTGTACGTGTTTTGTTTTGGGGTAGCGTTTGCTTGGATGTCTGCTTTGGAGGTCTCTGTTGCTTAGGTAGATTTTTATTTAGAGCCTCCGAATATGTTTTTGTGTTTTTATGTGTTTGGTTCGCTGTTGTGGTGGGGCTATGTGATACTGGAATTGTGTTGTGTGAGGTTACCTTCTCCTCCTGACTGGTTACACCAGTTTTGAGATGAGAGAGCTCAGCCTCCAGTTTGGCTATATGGTTGCATCTCTCACATATATTTGAGAGAGGGTTGTCCGTGTACATGAGGCAGTTGTAACATTGCCTCAAAATTCCCAGATTCACCAGCTGGACTGGAGAGGAAACCATTGACTGACCTTTGTACATGCTAGAGTAATATAGGAAACTGAATTAAAATGGACCAATAGTGGACAAGGTAATCGTAGAGAGTATAAGAGTAAGTAGTGCTTATGATTTGTTAGTGCTAACTTGTAAGATTACTTATTTGGACCAGTGAGGGGCCTTAGAATGAGAATATGGTGTTTAATTTGAGAGATAGAGCAGTTCTAAGGGAAAAAGTGAAGAACAGACTTTTTGGAGCCAGGAATAGTGTAAACCCAATTAGGCGGCACTGCCCGATGTTGCGCTATGCGCAAAAACTTGCAAAACCACGCAAAAGAGGGTTTTAAGAGAGGGAGATCAAGGAGGGATGATTGGACCTCACTCGGTGCATCGGGTACATCTTTTGTCTCCTGTCCATACCTGTGTGTCACATTACAAGCGGGAGGTACAATCCACATCTCATACATCCTTTGGCTCCTGTCCATATCTGTGTGTCACATTACAAGCGGGAGGTACAATCCACATCTCATACATCCTTTGTCTCCTGTCCATATCTGTGTGTCACATTACAAACGGGAGGTACAATCCACATCTCATACATCCTTTGTCTCCTGTCCATATCTGTGTGTCATTACAAGTGGGAGGTACAATCCACATCTCATACATCCTTTGTCTCCTGTCCATATCTGTGTGTCACATTACAAGCGGGAAGTACAATCCACATCTCATACATCCTTTGTCTCCAGTCCATATCTCTGTGTCACATTACAAGCGGGAAGTACAATCCACATCTCATACATCCTTTGTCTCCTGTCCATATCTGTGTGTCACATCACAAATGGGAGGTACAATCCACATCTCATACATCCTTTGTCTCCTGTCCATATCTGTGTGTCACATTACAAATGGGAGGTACAATACACATCTCATACATCCTTTGTCTCCTGTCCATATCTGTGTGTTACATTACAAGCGGGAGGTACAATCCACATCTCATACATCCTTTGTCTCCTGTCCATATCTGTGTGGCACATTACAAGCAGGAGGTACAATCCACATCTCATACATCCTTTGTCTCCTGTCCATATCTGTGTGTCACATTACAAACGGGAGGTACAATCCACATCTCATACATCCTTTGTCTCCTGTCCATATCTGTGTGTCACATTACAAACGGGAGGTACAATCCACATCTCATACATCCTTTGTCTCCTGTCCATATCTGTGTGTC
This sequence comes from Protopterus annectens, assembly GCF_019279795.1. Lineage (NCBI taxonomy): Eukaryota > Metazoa > Chordata > Ceratodontiformes > Protopteridae > Protopterus > Protopterus annectens. The sequence continues at coordinate 875,240,317 of NC_056750.1, read as the reverse complement.
ATTACAAGTGGGAGGTACAATCCACATCTCATACATCCTTTGTCTCCTGTCCATATCTGTGTGTCACATTACAAGCGGGAAGTACAATCCACATCTCATACATCCTTTGTCTCCAGTCCATATCTCTGTGTCACATTACAAGCGGGAAGTACAATCCACATCTCATACATCCTTTGTCTCCTGTCCATATCTGTGTGTCACATCACAAATGGGAGGTACAATCCACATCTCATACATCCTTTGTCTCCTGTCCATATCTGTGTGTCACATTACAAATGGGAGGTACAATCCACATCTCATACATCCTTTGTCTCCTGTCCATATCTGTGTGTCACATTACAAGCGGGAGGTGCAATCCACATCTCATACATCCTTTGTCTCCTGTCCATATCTGTGTGGCACATTACAAGCAGGAGGTACAATCCACATCTCATACATCCTTTGTCTCCTGTCCATATCTGTGTGTCACATTACAAACGGGAGGTACAATCCACATCTCATACATCCTTTGTCTCCTGTCCATATCTGTGTGTCACATTACAAACAGGAGGTACAATCCACATCTCATACATCCTTTGTCTCCTGTCCATATCTGTGTGTCATTACAAGTGGGAGGTACAATCCACATCTCATACATCCTTTGTCTCCTGTCCATATCTGTGTGTCACATTACAAGCGGGAAGTACAATCCACATCTCATAAATCCTTTGTCTCCTGTCCATATCTGTGTGTCACATTACAAACGAAAGGTACAATCCACATCTCATACATCCTTTGTCACATTACAAGCGGGAGGTACAATCCACATCTCATACATCCTTTGTCTCCATACCTGTGTGTCACATTACAAACGGGACAATCCACATCTCATGCATCCTTTCTCTCCTGTCCATACCTGTGTGTCACATTACAAACGGGAGGTACAATCCACATCTCATACATCCTTTGTCTGCTGTCCATATCTGTGTGTCACATTACAAGCGGGAGGTACAATCTACATCTCATACATCCTTTGTCTCCATACCTGTGTGTCACATTACAAACGGGAGGTACAATCCACATCTCATGCATCCTTTGGCTGCTGTCCATATCTGTGTGTCACATTACAAACGGGAGGTACAATCCATATCTCATGCATCCTTTGTCTCCTGTCCATATCTGTATGTCACATTACAAACGGGAGGTACAATCCACATCTCATACATCCTTTGTCTCCTGTCCATATCTCTGTGTCACATTACAAACGGGAGGTACAATCCACATCTCATACATCCTTTGTCTCTTGTCCATATCTCTGTGTCACATTACAAGGAGGAGGTACAATCCACATCTCATACATCCTTTGTCTCCTGTCCATATCTGTGTGTCACATTACAAACGGGATGTACAATCCACATCTCATACATCTTTGTCTACTGTCCATACCTGTGTGTCACATTACAAGTGGGAGGTGCAATCCACATCTCATACATCCTTTGTCTCCTGTCCATATCTGTGTGTCACATTACAAGCGGGAGGTACAATCCACATCTCATACATCCTTTGTCTCCTGTCCATACCTGTGTGTCACATTACAAGCAGGAGGTACAATCTGCATCTCATACATCCTTTGGCTGCTGTCCATATCTGTGTGTCACATTACAAACAGGAGGTACAATCCACATCTCATACATCCTTTGTCTCCTGTCCATACCTGTGTGTCACATTACAAACGGGAGGTACAATCCACATCTCATACATCCTTTGTCTCCTGTCCATATCTCTGTGTCACATTACAAGCGGGAAGTACAATCCACATCTCATACATCCTTTGTCACATTACAAGCGGGAGGTACAATCCACATCTCATACATCCTTTGTCTCCAGACCTGTGTGTCACATTACAAACGGGATTTACAATCCACATCTCATGCATCCTTTGTCTCCTGTCCATACCTGTGAGTCAAATTACAAATGGGAGGGACAATCCACATCTCATACATCCTTTGTCTCCTGTCCATATCTATGTCTCACATTACAAGCGGGAGGTACAATCCACATCTCATACATCCTTTGTCTCCATACCTGTGTGTCACATTACAAACGGGAGGTACAATCCACATCTCATGCATCCTTTGTCTCCTGTCCATATCTGTGTGTCACATTACAAACGGGAGGTACAATCCACATCTCATACATCCTTTGTCTCCTGTCCTTATCTGTGTGTCACATTACAAGCAGGAGGTACAATCCACATCTCATACATCCTTTGTCTCCTGTCCATATTTCTGTGTCGCATTACAAGCAGGAGGTACAATCCACATCTCATACATCCTTTGTCTCCTGTCCATATCTGTGTGTCACATTACAAGTGGGAGGTACAATCCACATCTCATACATCCTTTGTCTCCTGTCCATATCTGTGTGTCACATTACAAACGGGAGGTACAATCCACATCTCATGCATCCTTTGTCTGTTGTCCATATCTGTGTGTCATATTACAAGCGGGAGGTACAATCCACATCTCATACATCCTTTGTCTCCTGTCCATATCTGTGTTTCACATTACAAGCGGGAGGTACAATCCACATCTCATACATCCTTTGGCTGCTATCCATATCTGTGTGTCACATTACAAACGGGAGGTACAATCCACATCTCATACATAGGTTTATAGGTTCATAGGTTCATACTAGGCTATCTGCCCTGGGGCATTTATAAGCCTACTCTGATTGTGTTTGGCTTACGCCACCCCTTGATTTGATTATACTGTGCCCTTTTTAAAGTTTAGTATACTGTGCCTCTGTCTAATAGTGACACAGAAGTAATCCCCGGGACAGACCTATGATCCCCCATCCACTCATCAAGATTCTTTTTGAAGAGAGCCAGTGAGGTGCTCTGCCTAACATGAATTGGAATTCTATTCTAGAGCGAAGGGAGCCTCTGGGTTATGAATCTGTCCGTCCAGCATGTTCTGTTTATTTCTGTGCTGAGGTTCAAGTCCCTCAAGCGCGTGGCTCTAAGGGATTTAGATTTACTGAGGTGGAGCATGTCCATTAATTCTGGGTTGGACATAGCCCTATATGTCAGGCATAGATTGCCTCGAAGTAGGCGGTATGCAACTGAGTAGAGCTGGAGTTTTTTTAACCAAGCAGCATATGGCATCTGTTTGATTCCCTTGATCCTCCTGGTGAGGTACTTTTGGGTTCTTTCTAATTGCTGCAGGTGTCGGGTAAGGTACATCCCAAAGGGGGCATTGTATTCTATGATGGGCCTGATGAGGGATGAATAAAGGGGCACGATTACCTCTCTTGATCTAGATGTGAATCCTTTCATGATGAGGTGGGCTATGTAGAAGGTCTTTCTAACCACTTTGGCAATGCAGTTGTCAAAGAGAGATTGCTATCAACTTGGGTCCCCAGATCCCTAATTACTTTCTCTGTACTTAATGGGTTACCACCTATGTGGTAATTTGTGGGCACATTGTTTTTGCCAAAGGGTATGACTCTACACTTTTTGGCATTTAGCTTTAGACCATGGCTCTGGCACCAGTTATCCGTCTCTGCGAGACCTTTTTGAAGGATGTTTGTGTCAGATGGAGAGTTGATTATGGCGCCCAGTTTGCAGTCATCTGCAAACTTGGTGAGCCATAGTCCTCCCACGTTGGCCTGTACCTCAGAAAAGTAAATACCGAACAAGAGAGGTCCCAGGACAGAACCTTGTGGGACGCCACTTGTGACTGGTTTTGAGTCTGAAATGGCTCCAGCATCTCTGACTCTGTGGGTTCTGTCTTTGAGCCAGTTTGTGACCCATCTTGTGACATAGGGGTTTATATTTAGGCTGGATAGCTTATCTATGATGCCCGAGTGGGGTATTGTGTCAAATGCCTTTGCAAGGTCCAGATAGGCTGTGTGGACTGCCTTCTGTTCATCTATGGCCTTGGTGACTGTTTTGAAGAAGTCGACCAGGTTCAAAAGGCAGGATCTGCCCTTGACAAAGCCAAATTGGGTAGGATCTAGTGTCTGTAGGTCCCCAATGTCTTTGTTTATGAGTTCCATGATGATCCTCTCCATAGCCTTGCATACTAGGCAAGTCAGGCTTATGGGGCGATAGTTTCCAGGGTTCGCAGAGGCACCACCTTTGTGGAGTGGGACCACTGTTGCTGTATGCCATTCTTTGGGCACATATCCTGTAGTGAGGCTGAAATTGTACAGCAGTTTTACTTGAGGGATTAGTTCTTCTTGGAGTTCATGTAGGACGCAACCTGGGACACCATCTGGTCCCATGGAAGCAGTGTTTTTTTGCTTTGGAGAGGGCGGCCTTCACCTGAGCATCAGAGATGTTTGGGAGGCTGCACTCTGCCAGGATAGATACTTGCTCTTTTGGGGGGGAGGGGGTGGAGAAGTTTGCACTGAACCTGTCTGCCAGGATATTGGCGATGTCTGTGGGTTCAGTGTATTTTTTTTGTCGCTTGGAATCAACTCAGAACAAGTCTGGGAGTTGCATCCCAGGTTCCTAACATAACTGAAAAAAGCCTTATGATTGTCTTTAGTTTCCTGTGCAATTTTTCTCTCGAAGCTGGCCTTGGAGGATTTTATGAGGGATCGTAATTTTTTGCTAGTACTGATCAGAGATGCCTTCCCTTTTAGGGATTTTGTTCTATCATGTAGTAGCTTCCTCCTGCTGTTGTACAGTTTATTTATGGCTGGGGTCCACCAGACTGGACGCCTGCCTTTGGATGATTGGGTCTTGATTTTGTTTGGGATAGCATGATCCATGCATTCCTGGCAATGTCTGTAGAATGCGTTTATATAGGATTCTGCAGTTTGGGCCGTAGTTACCACTGGCACTGGGGCCTTGAAGGATTCCACTTCAGTTTTGAGAAGTGTGAAGTTCGCTTTTCAGAAGTTTTTCACTGTGGTTTTCTGGGCTGGGGGTGGGGTCGGGATGTGGATATCCAGTGAAATCAATTTATGGTCTGATCTCACCAATGAGGGATATACTTCTGGTATGGAGCATAGAGTCCCCATGTTGGTAATGATCAGGTCTAGTATGTTTTCCCCTCTTGTGGGTGTGGTGACTAGTTGTTCCATAGCATTTGAGTTTATAAATTCCAGGAACCTTTGGGCTAAGGTGCTGGGGCTTGAGTAATGCTCCCAGTCTATGTTTGGGTAGTTGAAGTCGCCCAATATAATGGTGTTCGGAGAGATCTTAGTGTTCGCCAATGTTTTCAGGAAAGCCGAGTGGGATTCCTGACTTTGAGAGGGTGGTCTGTAGGATGCTATAAACTGAAAAGCAGTCTTGCCCACTCAAGTCAGTTGCACATGGATGGTCTCTGATACTTCGTGCACTGCCACTAACCTGGAGGTGTGGATATCCTTGATAAATATGGAAACTCCCCCTCCTTTTGTGGTTCTGTCTGGGTTTTGCGGCCGAAAAGCATGATATGAGGTATAATCTGGTAGGGCTGGGGTGCTCTCTGGAGCCTTGAACCAGGTTTCTGTCACTGCACAGATATTGATGTTCTCCATACTGAGGAGAGCTTCGAGTGCATGCATCTTGAGGTTAAGACTTCTGGCGTTTAGCATTACCCTTAGTTTCTTGTTCCTTGTGCTGTCTATGGAGGTGGGTTTGACTTTTGAGCCTTGCCTAAAAAAGGCACTATGGGGGTGGCAAGAGCCTTTGCCAATATCCAAAAGCCCAGGGGTGACAGGTGCAAGCCATCCCTAGCGAAGCAACGTGGCTTGTCGAGCATGCCATCCCAGGCTGACAGACACTGGATCCCCTTTGAATGACACCAAAATTTTAGCCAATTGTTAAAATTGATCATTTTGTCTTTATACTGTGGCATCATTCTAGGTGAGGGTAAGATGCTGCTCAAGGTCTGGGTCATACCGGCCTGGGCTACATGATCAGAGAGCTCCTCTATGTCTCTTTTCATGTAGTCGAGGGAGGTACATCTCAGGTCATTCATGCCAGCATGTACAATGACTGAGTCATATTTGTATTTGCTTTGGAGTGACCTGAGTGCTTGCGTTATGTGGCGGATCCTAGCGCCCGACAGGCAGCTCACTGTGACCTTCTCTTTATTCAGCCTGGTGAGCGGGACGCCAGTGTGTCTGACAATAGAGTCACCTATTACAAGGGTATCAGGTGTGTTATTCAGCCTTAAGGGCTGTGACTGCTTGGCACACTGACTTTGTGTGCTATGTGTTGTACGTGTTTTGTTTTGGGGTAGCATTTGCTTGGATGTCTGCTTTGGAGGTCTCTGTTGCTTAGGTAGATTTTTATTTAGAGCCTCAATATGTTTTGTGTTTTATGTGTTTGGTTCGCTGTTGTGGTGGGACTATGTGATACTGGAATTGTGTTGTGTGAGGTTACCTTCTCCTCCTGACTGGTTACACCAGTTTTGAGATGAGAGAGCTCAGCCTCCAGTTTGGCTATATGGTTGCATCTCTCACATATATTTGAGAGGGGGTTGTCTGTGTACATGAGGCAGTTGTAACATTGCCTCAAAATTCCCAGATTCACCAGCTGGACTGGAGAGGAAACCATTGACTGACCTTTGTACATGCTAGAGTAATATAGGGAACTGAATTAAAATGGACCAATAGGGGACAAGGTAATGGTAGAGAGTATAAGAGTAAGTAGTGCTTATGGTTTATTAGTGCTAACTTGTAAGATTACTTATTTGGACCAGTGAGGGGCCTTAGAATGAGAATATGGTGTTTAATTTGAGAGATAGAGCAGTTCTAAGGGAAAAAGTGAAGAGCAGACTTTTTGGAGCCAGGAATAGTGTAAACCCAATTAGGCGGCACTGCCCGATGTTGCGCTATGCGCAAAAACTTGCAAAACCACGCAAAAGAGGGTTTTAAGAGAGGGAGATCAAGGAGGGATGATTGGACCTCACTCGGTGCATCGGGTACATCTTTTGTCTCCTGTCCATACCTGTGTGTCACATTACAAGCGGGAGGTACAATCCACATCTCATACATCCTTTGGCTCCTCCATACTTAGGAATATCCTTGAATCCAGCAAGGTTTTTTTTTTGGTTGTTTGGGAATCTGTCCCAGTTGTAAGACAACAATATATTTGAAAGTTATGTACCTACCATAATGCTAGGTCCTTATTGTCTTGTTTCATCTGGTTCAACATTTCTCCCTCCGTTCCCATTCTAAATTGTCATTCTCTGAGTCCCAGCTGGATGATTGGACCTCACTCGGTTCATTGTCTCTTGGACAACCTTTCTCATTGTTATTAATTATGTTTTATTTGTCAGACGGTTTGGTCAGCTAAGACTGTTTTGTGTTTCCTAGTACAGATTTCTAACTATAAGCAGGCAAAGTCAGTCTGAGATAATCTGGGGACCAGAGGGAATTATGAGTAGGGGAGGAGTCAGGGCTCTAGATCCAAGCTCTTGAGAAGCACCAAGGTGCAATCCAAGTGGATCCAATGACCCAATTGTTGAACCAAATGAAAAAAGACAATACAAATACAGCATTATGGTAAGTACATAACTTTTGTTTATTTTATTTAAGGGGCTGAAATAAGTGTTTAAAGTACTTTGTTGTGGTTTTCTGGGGAAAAAGTTACTTTTTTAGCTTTACTAGTTTTACCAACTACTGCTGCCAGGCTTCCCTGGGAGTCAGTTATCTTTTTCAGCTTAACCATGAAACAACCTACCAGTTCCTCAGTTCTTCTTTCTTCTAGCTGCAAAAAGAAGAAAAGTACTAAACAGCCTTTGTCACCACACTAGGCCTCAGTCACAGATGTGTGACTCTGCTGTGGCCATTACTACTTCCCCAAACCATTCATCTTTTTCTCTGGCTCCCTGTAGACCAGGAATTAGACACATCCACCATGGTTGCTGAAGTGGCCTCGGTGGGCAAGGGAGAGCCACCCTTATTAGTACTGGAAGAAGACGCAGGGAATACCACTCTACCTGGCCAAAATGATGTAAAGAGCTGTTAATAACCACCAGAACCTGCCAACATCCCCCAAACAACACCTAAGACTATCCCTACTTTGTTACACTCGAAATACATACAATACCTCTCTTCAATTAGTATATAACAAAATCCTTCTTTCTTTCTTTCTACACTCTTTTTGTCCTCAACACACTTGTCTGATTTCATCCTTTTGCTTCTGTTTACTGTTTCCCATAACCATTTTGATACTCAGTAACACTAGCACCTTCAGACCTACTGATTAGTCTGGTTGCAAAGGTCTCTGATGGGTGTAGCCCTGCTATGTTCACCCTCGCTATGCTCAGGCTCACTCCGCTTCCATACCTCTATTCTCACCCACCCTCACTTTCCTTAAACCTACACCTAACTAACCACTCCCACTGCATCATCCACCAATCATAGCATACAAATCCACTCACACATAATCACTCTCCTTAACCCCACCCCCACAAAACATGCCACACATAAATTACAAACACATATCCTTAACTGCCTTGCACACCATCACAACCACACTGTTGGTTCTCCTATATCACCTCTCCTCATACAACTATCATCCTCTAAACCCTAACACCCCTCCATGGCACAGTACTTCTCTATTCCACCAAAGCATACCTTCACATTTTTTCATAGCCCCTACACAGTTTAACACTAACTTTACAGTATACTATATTAATAAATTCTGCCCATTTAGATCCCATTCTGTAACTTATCTAAAACATGCCAAACTTCAAGCCAAGCTCATCAAGTTGCTATTTCAACTTGCAAACACCTTATTCTCTTTGGAGATATACACCCAAACCCAGGCCCATACTCCACCAACATATCCCCATCACCCCTACCACCCTCTCACCTATTACAACTCTCTTGCATCACAATAACAATTCTACCCTGCTCCTTCTAAACATAAATATAAGAAGCGTAGTGAATAACGTCCATGACCTCCATGCTATTCTCTCCCACTATTCTCCAGACATAGTGGTAGTAACTGCTCCTTCTAAACATAAATATAAGAAGCGTAGTGAATAACGTCCATGACCTCCATGCTATTCTCTCCCACTATTCTCCAGACATAGTGGTAGTAACTAAGACCTGGCTAAAACCCAACAACGACAATGAAATACTTGTACCTGGGTAGAATATTATTCGTAGAGACAGACCAATTAAAAGGGGGGGGTGGAGTAGTAATATTATTCAAAAATCACCTAACAGTAAAATCCCTCCAGGTTCCTATCCCTACCTTTGACAGTGCTGAGCTACTCTTTACTAGGCTACAAATTAACGCTAAGAAACACATCAATGTCATAGGTGGGTATATTCCACCTGGGAATAACATACCCACACTAGAGAATGTACTTCACTGGATTACCGCTACCCTCCCTCAAGAAGCAATTCTATTGGAGGACTTTAACATTGATTGGATCATCTGTTCCTCTCCAAATCCTACTACCCATATCAACCTCTATGGGTTTACCCAAATTATCACTTCTCCCACAAGGACAGACAAATCCTCCAAAAGACAGTCTGTCTTTGACTGGATTCTGGTTTACAATCCTACCCTTTGTTCCCAGTTAGGTTGTCTCCCTGATGGTCTTAGTGACCACCAACCAGCCTTTATGCTAAGGACCCAGAACCATAAATGTAAGTCGACCACCTAATGCGCAATCAGAAATAAAAAAAGTTTTAACCCTGACAACTTTACCGCAGCTCTAAAGAGTTGTAACTGGCATGCTGTTAGACATCTACCCCTGGAAGAGGCTGTTAATTTATTCAACACTACTTTTCTAAATATACTAAACTGCCATGAACCCCTGAGAACTATAAGAGTAAAAGCCAACTATGCACCTTGGCTAAGTAAGGATTGTGTATCCCTTTTAAAAGCTAGAGACAAAGCTTGGGAGCAGTTTCATAAAAACCAAATCCCAGGCCTCAAAACTGAAGCTCCTAAAACTGAGAAACAAAGCCAAGAAATTAGTCAAACTTGACAAAAGCAACTATTACCATAGTATTCAAACAAAACACTGTAACAACCCCCAAAAGTTCTTGGCTGCCATTAATAATATACTACACCCAGGTAAATACACTACTCCCTCACCAACAGTAACTAATAACCCAGATAATATAGCTACTCAATTCAATAAATACTTCACAGAAACCATCCTAGCCCTCTCAAATTCTCAAACCACCCCCACAACCTCTGAACCATTTACATCCCAAAATGTCACCAACTCCTTTAAACTACAACCAGTCTCTGCTAACACCATAACAAAATTACTAAAATAACTAAAGCCCACCGCACTTGAGCAGACAAACTCCCTGCAGACTTTTTGCAAATATCAGCAGAAGCAATAGCCTATCCAGTAGCCATACTAATCAACAGATCAATCTCTGAAAACCTAGTACCTGACATTTGGAAAATATCTCATATCCTACCGCTACATGAAGATGGTAGTTCCGCAGAACTGACCAACTATCGACTAATTGCCATCTTATCCCCCTTATCTAAAATCTTAGACAGAGCAGTACGCACACAATTGATGCATTACCTAAACAAACAAAAACTTCTATCAGTCACTCAGCATGGCTTTTGCCCCATCACAGTACTACCACGGCCCTAATGTCCTTTACTAACACAGTTAACCACCACAGAAATACTGGAAATTTTGTAGCTGCCATTTCCCTGGACTTTTCAAAAATCTTTGATATGGTAAACCACAACAAACTAATAAATGTACTCACAGCCCTAAACCTTAGTACTCCATCTATAACTTGGTTAAAAGTTAACTATTAGGATGTCAGCAGGCTGTTCAGTGGCAAAACAAGCTCTCCCCCTTCTTCCAGTAACATTAGGAGTTCCACAAGGATCTATCTTTGGACCTCTATTATTCTCTCTCTTCACTAACAGACCCCACACCTGTACCCCATAGCAACAGTTAAACAATATGCAGACGACGCCATGTTGATCTACTCAACCTCCTCTCTACAAGACCTCCAGACCATAACCCAACATTCTTTTCTGGCAGTCGAAACATGCTCACTAACATCCAACTCATTCTAAACCCCAGCAAAACCAAACTTCTCCTGTTCCACCCCACTAGAACACCCTCACATCCATCAATAAAACTACTATCAAACCAGAAACACACACCAAACTTCTAGGTGTCGAAACTGACAACAGCTTGAAGTTTGATATTCATATGTCTCAAAGCATCAAGAAAGCACATAAGAAATTAGGCACCCTCTATAGAAATAAACAATTCCTAACAAAAACACAAAAACTACCATTGCCCATACTCATCTCTTGTCTACACTTCTGTACTCCTCTCCCATCTTAACTAATCTCAGAAAAACTGATCTAGCTAAACTAGATTCCTGCTATGATAAAATTACTAGGTTCACCACAGGTTCCCCCATATCGGACACATCACTGTACAGCTCTAAAATTACTAAACTAGCTTGAGCTACCTCATCTACTACTCTTTAATTAACTAACCTTTGCCCATAAAATCCTGCATCAGCCAGATAAAACCTCTTCTCTCCAGAACCTCCTACTCACATACAACAGCAATCGTTCTCTCCGCTCCAGCAATAAACCACTACTTAGTAACTTCAAAGCAAACAACTCAGCTGGGGTCGCACTATTCTCAAGTGCCATTTCCAAGATATGGAACAAACTACCAGCCCCAATAACCTCCAACTGCTCTTTAGCTTAATTTAAAAATCTTCTAAAGTCACACAACTGAAATTTGGCTCTGCTCCTACACAGGTCTTGGCTAGTTTAATGTAACAGTATTTTAGTAGCCTACACCTTACCCATGTCCACTACCTTGGCATATGCAACATATGCCTGCATTTGACTATGTATGTAAGTGCAGAAAATTTTAGCATGAAGCAAATAATTGCATAATGTATAGCTCCTCTGACATCTATCACTTACATTAACCTATTTTGTAAAAAGCCACTCTGCAATGTCTCCATCTTGTAAATAATTCAATTATCTTTTGCATTTGTTGGTTTGCAAATAATTCTACTATTTGTTGTATTGCATGGTTCAGATTTTAGTGCTATATACTATTTTATGTATTGGTCAACTTCTCTTGCACTGTTATGCATATTGTATTTTTGGAGCTTTATTTCCCAGGCCTCCACTGAAAATGGACCTGTGTCCATTCGGACTTTCCTGGCAAACAAATGTTAAATAAATAAAATAAAGGCTTTGCCTATCCCTAAGGAGGATTTTTCCTGGCAAAAATGGGTCTGTGTCTTCAGACATTCATGTCAAAAACAAATAAAAGCTTAGACATAGTTATTCTCGGTCTCAGTCATGTTGGGTAGGTTTGATTTAATGGGCTTAGCTCAAAGTTTAGTTCAGGCTCTTGTCTCAGTCCTGTTGGATAGGTTTGATTTAACGGGCTTAGCTCAAAGTTTAGTTCAGGCTCTTGTCTCAGTCCTGTTGGATAGGTTTGATTTAATGGGCTTAGCTCAAAGTTTAGTTCAGGCTCTTGTCTCAGTCCTGTTGGATAGGTTTGATTTAACGGGCTTAGCTCAAAGTTTAGTTCAGGCTCTTGTCTCAGTCCTGTTGGATAGGTTTGATTTAACGGGCTTAGCTCAAAGTTTAGTTCAGGCTCTTGTCTCAGTCCTGTTGGATAGGTTTGATTTAACGGGCTTAGCTCAAAGTTTAGTTCAGGCTCTTGTCTCAGTCCTGTTGGATAGGTTTGATTTAACGGGCTTAGCTCAAAGTTTAGTTTAGGCTCTTGTCTCAGTCCTGTTGGATAGGTTTGATTTAACGGGCTTAGCTCAAAGTTTAGTTCAGGCTCTTGTCTCAGTCCTGTTGGATAGGTTTGATTTAATGGGCTTAGCTCAAAGTTTAGTTCAGGCTCTTGACCCTTCCAGTTTAGCTGTTTCTGGTAAAAGAAAAAGAGGTTCTGAATTTTCTGAAGAAGTTCAAGTTCCTAAACAACAAAATAAGTGTGAAAGGACAGACTTTGTTTTGTCGCCTCAGATTTCTGATTCACATACCAAGGGAGATGTGGCTTTGGCCAGTGGCTTTGAAACATTCTTTTTCTCTAAAACTATTTCCAGGATGAATCAGTTGTTTCAGTAAAAGTAGAATGACATTCCACAATAAATTAAAAAGTATTGATTTATTACAAATTCAATTTCAGGACCTACCCAATTCCTTCTCTCCTTTCAGTACCGGAGGATGTTTATGTCACAGCCAGTAAACATACCTGACAGCCATCCTGCTACCCCAAGAAAACAGACAGATTAATGTATAGAGTTTTATACACTCATCCCAGATCAGACCCAGCAGCTACTGCTTTAGTGAGCCCATCTGCTGCAAAACATCTGCTAAATACCAATCCCTCTCCTTCTGAAAAGGATGGCAACATTTTGGATTAATCTGGGGGAAGTGTATTCTTCTGCAACACTTATAGAATTCTCAACTGTCAAGTTCATTTGTTAAAATTTATGCTTGCCTCTTCTGGAAATATTAGGAATATTATGCCATCTGTTTCATCTTCTGTGGAAAAATTTGATATGTGTAATTTGATTGCATTGTTTCTATGACTCGGTGGCTACTCACTGTTTGAAAGATGCTTACGATTCTCCTGATGTCACTTGCAGGACTGCTGCCACTAGAACTGTTATGAGGAGGTTTGCTTGATTGTGTTCTCAAAATATCCCAGAAAATGTCAAAAACTAAATTTTGACTTTTCCTTTGGACAGAGAATGACTTTTTGGGCCATCTGCTGCAAAGATCCTTAAAGATGTAATGAGAGAAGTAGGATGACTCAAGGGAGCTCTCAGATTTTCAGCGTACCATATCCAAGTTTGCCAAGGGGTTTAATTCCACCCCTATAACCGTCTTTACAATTCAAAATAAAAATATCCAGCAAACAACTGGTAGGCAAACATTTAAAAAGCAATTAAGGGAGGGGGTCCATAAAGAAAGGAGGACCCCCCCCCCTCAGAACACAGGAAAGTCTCATAAATCTGAATTACTTTATTCAGAACTCTCCTCCTAGCTTGGCAAAGCCTTAATCCCTCCCGGAAAGTCTCAACCTCTATTCTCTCTTTAGCAACAGATAATTTCAGACAGATGTGATCTGAAAGTAATCTATCAAGGCTACAGTTGGAAGTCTAAGTATTTCCCACCTTCTCAAGGGAGTCCCCCCAATCCAGCTAGACCAAGCTTCTCTTTTCCCTTCTGTTATTCAGCATCTGCATGTCTCACTTGTTCCTCCTCCTTGAATCTGAAAAGGGTTTTGTTTAAGAATGTTTCTGGTGCCAAAGAAGAAAGATTCTTGGAGACCACTTCTGAATCTTTTTTTCTCAACCTGTTTGTGATAATGTCCAAGTTCAAAATGTTATCCCTTCACAAATTGTTACTCCTTTTTCCCCATTGCAGTTTTCTGGTAACCTTAGATTTAAAAGATGCCTTTCATCACATTCCTATAGATGCAGATTTCAGATGTTTCTTAACATTATCTGTGTCTGTATCACATTATCAGCTCTCTGCTTTACCCTCATATCATCACGTTCCTATAGATGCAGATCTCAGATGTTTCTTAACATTATCTGTGTCTGTATCACATTATCCGCTCTCTGCTTTACCCTCATATCATCACATTCCTATAGATGCAGATCTCAGATGTTTCTTAACATTATCTGTGTCTGTATCACATTATCAGCTCTCTGCTTTACCCTCATATCATCACTTTCCTATAGATGCAGATCTCAGATGTTTCTTAACATTATCTGTGTCTGTATCACATTATCCGCTCTCTGCTTTACCCTCATATCATCACGTTCCTATACATGCAGATTTCAGATGTTTCTTAACATTATCTGTGTCTGTATCACATTATCAGCTCTCTGCTTTACCCTCATTTCATCACATTCCTATAGATGCAGATTTCAGATGTTTCTTAACATTATCTGTGTCTGTATCACATTATCAGCTCTCTGCTTTACCCTCATATCATCACATTCCTATAGATGCAGATTTCAGATGTTTCTTAACATTATCTGTGTCTGTATCACATTATCAGCTCTCTGCTTTACCCTCATATCATCACGTTCCTATAGATGCAGATTTCAGATGTTTCTTAACATTATCTGTGTCTGTATCACATTATCAGCTCTCTGCTTTACCCTCATATCATCACATTCCTATAGATGCAGATCTCAGATGTTTCTTAACATTATCTGTGTCTGTATCACATTATCAGCTCTCTGCTTTACCCTCATATCATCACGTTCCTATAGATGCAGATCTCAGATGTTTCTTAACATTATCTGTGTCTGTATCACATTATCAGCTCTCTGCTTTACCCTCATATCATCACATTCCTATAGATGCAGATTTCAGATGTTTCTTAACATTATCTGTGTCTGTATCACATTATCAGCTCTCTGCTTTACCCTCATTTCATCACATTCCTATAGATGCAGATTTCAGATGTTTCTTAACATTATCTGTGTCTGTATCACATTATCAGCTCTCTGCTTTACCCTCATATCATCACGTTCCTATAGATGCAGATCTCAGATGTTTCTTAACATTATCTGTGTCTGTATCACATTATCCGCTCTCTGCTTTACTCTCATATCATCACGTTCCTATAGATGCAGATTTCAGATGTTTCTTAACATTATCTGTGTCTGTATCACATTATCAGCTCTCTGCTTTACCCTCATATCATCACGTTCCTATAGATGCAGATTTCAAATGTTTCTTAACATTATCTGTGTCTGTATCACATTATCCGCTCTCTGCTTTACCCTCATATCATCACATTCCTATAGATGCAGATTTCAGATGTTTCTTAACATTATCTGTGTCTGTATCACATTATCAGCTCTCTGCTTTACCCTTATATCATCACGTTCCTATAGATGCAGATTTCAGATGTTTCTTAACATTATCTGTGTCTGTATCACATTATCAGCTCTCTGCTTTACCCTTATATCATCACGTTCCTATAGATGCAGATTTCAGATGTTTCTTAACATTATCTGTGTCTGTATCACATTATCCGCTCTCTGCTTTACCCTCATATCATCACGTTCCTATAGATGCAGATCTCAGATGTTTCTTAACATTATCTGTGTCTGTATCACATTATCCGCTCTCTGCTTTACCCTCATATCATCACGTTCATATAGATGCAGATCTCAGATGTTTCTTAACATTATCTGTGTCTGTATCACATTATCCACTCTCTGCTTTACCCTCATATCATCACATTCCTATAGATGCAGATTTCAGATGTTTCTTAACATTATCTGTGTCTGTATCACATTATCAGCTCTCTGCTTTACCCTCATATCATCACATTCCTATAGATGCAGATTTCAGATGTTTCTTAACATTATCTGTGTCTGTATCACATTATCAGCTCTCTGCTTTACCCTCATATCATCACATTCCTATAGATGCAGATTTCAGATGTTTCTTAACATTATCTGTGTCTGTATCACATTATCAGCTCTCTGCTTTACCCTCATATCATCACGTTCCTATAGATGCAGATTTCAAATGTTTCTTAACATTATCTGTGTCTGTATCACATTATCCGCTCTCTGCTTTACCCTCATATCATCACATTCCTATAGATGCAGATTTCAGATGTTTCTTAACATTATCTGTGTCTGTATCACATTATCAGCTCTCTGCTTTACCCTTATATCATCACGTTCCTATAGATGCAGATTTCAGATGTTTCTTAACATTATCTGTGTCTGTATCACATTATCAGCTCTCTGCTTTACCCTCATTTCATCACGTTCCTATAGATGCAGATCTCAGATGTTTCTTAACATTATCTGTGTCTGTATCACATTATCAGCTCTCTGCTTTACCCTCATATCATCACATTCCTATAGATGCAGATTTCAGATGTTTCTTAACATTATCTGTGTCTGTATCACATTATCCGCTCTCTGCATTACCCTCATATCATCACATTCCTATAGATGCAGATCTCAGATGTTTCTTAACATTATCTGTGTCTGTATCACATTATCCGCTCTCTGCTTTACCCTCATATCATCACATTCCTATAGATGCAGATCTCAGATGTTTCTTAACATTATCTGTGTCTGTATCACATTATCCGCTCTCTGCTTTACCCTCATTTCATCACGTTCCTATAGATGCAGATTTCAGATGTTTCTTAACATTATCTGTGTCTGTATCACATTATCAGCTCTCTGCTTTACCCTCATATCATCACGTTCCTATAGATGCAGATCTCAGATGTTTCTTAACATTATCTGTGTCTGTATCACATTATCAGCTCTCTGCTTTACCCTCATATCATCACATTCCTATAGATGCAGATCTCAGATGTTTCTTAACATTATCTGTGTCTGTATCACATTATCAGCTCTCTGCTTTACCCTCATATCATCACGTTCCTATAGATGCAGATCTCAGATGTTTCTTAACATTATCTGTGTCTGTATCACATTATCAGCTCTCTGCTTTACCCTCATTTCATCACATTCCTATAGATGCAGATCTCAGATGTTTCTTAACATTATCTGTGTCTGTATCACATTATCAGCTTTCTGCTTTACCCTCATATCATCACGTTCCTATAGATGCAGATCTCAGATGTTTCTTAACATTATCTGTGTCTGTATCACATTATCAGCTCTCTGCTTTACCCTCATTTTATCACGTTCCTATAGATGCAGATCTCAGATGTTTCTTAACATTATCTGTGTCTGTATCACATTATCAGCTCTCTGCTTTACCCTCATTTCATCACATTCCTATAGATGCAGATCTCACATGTTTCTTAACATTATCTGTGTCTGTATCACATTATCAGCTCTCTGCTTTACCCTCATATCATCACGTTCCTATAGATGCAGATCTCTGATGTTTCTTAACATTATCTGTGTCTGTATCACATTATCAGCTCTCTGCTTTACCCTCATTTTACCATGTTCCTATAGATGCAGATCTCAGATGTTTCTTAACATTATCTGTGTCTGTGTCACATTATCACCTCTCTGCTTTACCCTCATATCATCACGTTCCTATAGATGCAGATCTCAGATGTTTCTTAACATTATCTGTGTCTGTATCACATTATCAGCTCTCTGCTTTACCCTCATATCATCACATTCCTATAGATGCAGATCTCAGATGTTTCTTAACATTATCTGTGTCTGTATCACATTATCAGCTCTCTGCTTTACCCTCATATCATCACGTTCCTATAGATGCAGATCTCAGATGTTTCTTAACATTATCTGTGTCTGTATCACATTATCAGCTCTCTGCTTTACCCTCATATCATCACGTTCCTATAGATGCAGATCTCAGATGTTTCTTAACATTATCTGTGTCTGTATCACATTATCAGCTCTCTGCT
This sequence comes from Protopterus annectens, assembly GCF_019279795.1. Taxonomy (NCBI): domain Eukaryota; kingdom Metazoa; phylum Chordata; order Ceratodontiformes; family Protopteridae; genus Protopterus; species Protopterus annectens. The sequence goes on along the minus strand of NC_056750.1, from coordinate 875,221,976 downwards.
TTACCCTCATATCATCACGTTCCTATAGATGCAGATCTCAGATGTTTCTTAACATTATCTGTGTCTGTATCACATTATCAGCTCTCTGCTTTACCCTCATATCATCACGCTATAGATGCAGATCTCAGATGTTTCTTAACATTATCTGTGTCTGTATCACATTATCAGCTCTCTGCTTTACCCTCATATCATCACGTTCCTATAGATGCAGATCTCAGATGTTTCTTAACATTATCTGTGTCTGTATCACATTATCAATGCAGATCTCAGATGTTTCTTAACATTATCTGTGTCTGTATCACATTATCAACTCTCTTTTTACCCTCATATCATCACATTTATAGAATTGGATCTCAGATGATTCTTCACATTATCTGTGCAAAATTGGTCATTCCTTATTTAAATGACTCAATTATCTTTGCCATAGAGTCGGGAATCTGTCAGTTGGGTAAGGGATCTCCTACACAGACTAGGTCCAGGAGAACATACAAAAATCTTGTCTGACTCCTTTCTACAGGATTGTTTTCCTGGCATGCTATTGGGCACCTCAGTTCAAAGAGCTTTTATTCTACAGGAAAAAGTAGATCCATGTTTAGTTGTATTCATGCGTTTTTCCACTCAGACTCGTATCTCAGACGGGGAATTTCTTGTGTCTCATGACTTCTATGATTCTCATGGTCCCTCTTGCAAGACTCCACATGAGGCAAATCCAGTGCTACATGAAATCTGTATGTTCTCAACATCAAAATCCCTTGCTATTCCAGATTCCAGTTTTGGACTTTGTGAAAAGGGAGATTTTGTGGTGGAGACAATATATTTGTCAGAATCCAGTTTTTTTTCTCCTTCTCTGCACCAGCACAGTTGGTCACAACAAGCACCTTGGAGTTTGCTTGGGGAGCAATGTTTGTGGGGATAAAAGCAGAAGGTTTTTGAAAGAAAAGACATACCAAGACATATAAACATGAAAAAGATGTTGGCACATATAAATGCTCGCAACTCTGTAAATCATCTGTGGTCCAAGGAACCTCTACAAATGTTTACAGACAATACCACAGTGAAGTGGTACATAAACAAATGTATGAAATTACCCTCTGTGCAGACTAGCCATGGTAGCCTGGGATATTTAGCACAATCTCAATTTACAGATATATTACATACCATTAGAGCAAAATAGTGTGAAAGACAAGCTGAACAGGGCTAGATCAGCCCCTCACAAATGAAAATTTCATCCTCGGGGCTTCCAAGAATTGATATGACTGCAGGTAACAACTCAAGTAGATCTGTTTAATTCCTTTTAAAATAGGCAACTAAAGAAATTCTGCTATAGAATTACTTACAGTCAGACATTGAAGTCAAATTCTTTATCATTAAAATGGATGGGGATTTTCCTATATGCTTTTCCACCCTTTCTGCTGATTACCAGGGTTCTTCTAAAAAACCAGAAGGACTCTCCAAAAATTTTAATGGAGACTCCCTTCTGGCCAAGTCTTTGTCAGTGTTTTCTCATCTCTTCAGTATGGCCAACAGCAAATACCATAAGCTTCCCTGTAGACCGAGGTACTCACACAAGATAGGGGGAATCTGATACACTGCAAAATGGTAACTCTTCAACTAACTACCTGGATGATAGAGTTTTGACCCCTTTTAGGAACCTTTTTTTCTGAGAATGTGCAGCTGGTAGTAAAGGAGACAAGGAACCCTGCCACTAGAAATATCTGGATTCTAGAAAAATGCGAGAGGCAAATGTTGACTTGGATGCTTATTTTATTTTATTTCTCTATCTTGAAAGTTTGAACTTGTTGCATATTTAGTCTTGGTGATCCATTTGACTTTGGTAAAGGGAGCAAGCTCCAAGACCTGTAAGGTTTCATCTCACATACTTCAACATCAATATTACCCTATCAGTTCACTTGCAGAATGTGAAGAAAAGGTTCTTATTGTTATATTGTCCCTTTACACCTTGCTTTCAGATGTCGCATTTTGTTTTTTTAGCTGTAGGTTGTGTCTTGTTCTGAAATTAAGGAAGATCTTTTTTCAAGTTTCTAGTCTTTTTTTTTTAAACAGGAAACATCTTTATTGAATTGTCACTTATGACAGAGGTAATCATACATTTACATAAATAAAAACAAACCGTATTGACATATTTTCAGTTTCAAATATTATACTTCATATATAATCTTCTGTACAGTCAATTTCAATTGAACATTACGTAGCTCATTCAATTTTTCCCTTCCCTTATATTCCACTCCTCCTTCAAAACATTATTCTACAAGTATTGTTCCAACAATTTCCATTTTTCTATGTAACTTGCTCCTACCCTTTTCTAAAGAACCTGCTTCCTTTTCTTTTATCTCTGTTACAATATTCACTACTTCTAGTATGGCTGGTTTGAACTTTGACTTGCATTTTCTAGTAACTGCTTTTTTGGCATCCCCCAAAATTAAACTTAACAAGGCTTTACTATGTCTAGGCAATTCAGATCCTGTATCCCAGATAAAAAAAAATCATTTTCTTAGTTACACTCATTTGCTTGCCCGGTATTCAGTATTCCTGACATAGTACACTGTGGGGAATTTTTAAAGTCTGCCAACTTACTACACTCTGAAAACATATTCTCCCAGGTACCTTTTTCTTCCCCATTACACCTCCAACATTTGCTATCTACCTGAGGGAAAAACATCTTTGAAGTCTGTTTGGGGTATAACAGTACCTATGCAAATACAATTACAAATCTTAAATTGTCTAGAATTGGTGACCAGACATATGTCCTCCTATTGTTTCTTTATGCATTGCTTATCTAATCTCTCTTCCCAATCTTTTATAACATTCTCCAATTGATTCCTATAGTTATTGTTCAATATTGTATATGGCCTACTAATTATACCTTTTTAACAGCAGCTTCTGTTCTAGATTCAATTAAAACTCAACCAATGCAGACCTTTCATTTAAGATTTCCCTGTCCCTTTCTCTTTGACTACACTCTGATATCAATCCTTCGTAGGGAAGGCAATCTCTAGCCTGCAGTCCAGATGTCTTCTTGGCCTTATATTATTCTATTACCTTTCCCTATTTGTTTCCAAGACTCCTTTGTCAGCTTCTTCCAGTAGATTCCAGCCCCCCTTGTCTATTCTCTCTACCCCTAATTCCAGTCATCCCTATCGGCAGAATCTCATTTCTTCATCCTTGTATTTGCTTAAGTCTTGATATACATTCTGCTACTTGTATGTATGTCTGCTGTTATTTTCCTTAAGGATCTGCTTCCAAAATCCCATTCTTTATTTATTTCTTGAATTTCTCTCCTACTTCATCATCATCCCTTTCTACTTTGAATTATAGCTTTCTGATTGTATTATGTGTAAGAGTCTTAACTGTGTAGCTCTAAAGTATCCCTTCAAAGCAGGTAATCCTAAACCTCCTTCTTCTATTGGGAGGATCAGCTTATCCCACCTGACTCTTGTCGTCTTCCCCTCCCAGATAAAATCCTTCAACTCTTTATTAATTACTATTTACAACTTCTCCTCTGGTTGATAAAAATATGCCAGACCTGTATATAAAACTAAAGGGACTAAAAACATTTTTACTGTTTGTATCTTACTGTTCATATGTATCAGTGGGCAAAAGCTTCCAGTTTTTGTAATATGCTTTCTTTAGTCTCTTCCTACATATCCTTAGCTGCCATAACAGTGTCTGTTAACCCACACTCCTAAATACTTCATTTTATCATGTCCCCATGAATACAGGAACTGCTGAACCAGTTCATGTGTGGGTACATAATTTACATCTATAGCCTTTGCTTTATCTTCATAACTGTCTCAGAATATTACACAACACTGAGATATCCTTTTCTGGTTTCATCATGTATAAAATAATATTTTCTGCAAATAAAACCAGTTGTTCTTCAATACTATACCAATTATATTGTTGAATTTCTGAGTATCTTCTTTTCTTGGAAATGGTTCTAAATGTAACACAAATAACAAAGGGGAAAGAGAACATCCCGGAAAGAGAACATCCCTACCTAGTTCATCTGTTCAGATACAACTTCTTCTTCTTTTTCTTCTTCTTCTTCTTCTGGCTGCTCCCGTTAGGGGTCACCACAGCAGATCAGCTGTTTCCATTTCTTCCTGTTCTCTGCATCTTGCTCTGTCACACCAACCACCTGCATGTCCTCTGTCACCACATCCATAAACCTTATATTAGGCCTTCCTCTTTTCCTGTTACCTGGCAGCTCCATCCTTAGCATCTTTTCTCAATATACTCAGCATCACTCCTCAGCACATGTCCAAACCAAAGTAATCTTGCCTCTCTGGCTTTGTCTCCAAACTGTCCAACCTGAGCTGACCCTCTAATATACTTATTCCTAATCCTGTCCATCCTCGTCACACCCAGTGCAAATCTTAACATCTTTAACTCTGCCACGTCCAGCTCCGACTCCTGCCTTTTTGTCAATGCCACTGTCTCCAACCCATATAACATATCTGGTCTCACTACCCTCTTGTAGACCTTCCCTTTCACTCTTACAGGTACTTGTCTGTCACAAATCACTCCTGACACTCTTCTCCACCCACTCCACCCTGCTTGTACTCTCTTCTTCACCTCTCTTCCACACTCACCATTACTCTGAACTGTTGATCCCAAGTATTTAAACTCATCCACCTTTGCCACCTCTACTCCCTACATCCTCACCATTCCTCTATCCTCCCTCTCATTCACACACATATATTCTGTCTTAGTCCTGCTGACCTTCATTCCTCTTCTCTATAGAGCATATCTCCACCTCTCCAGGGTCTCCTCCACCTGTTCCCTACTCTCACTACAGGTCACAATGTCATTTGCAAACATCATAGTTCACGAGGACTCCTGTCTGATCTCATCTGTCAACCTGTCCATCACCATTGCAAATAAGAAAGGGCCCAGAGCTGATCCTTGATGTAATCCCACCTCCACCTTAAACACATCTGTCACTCCCACTGCAGACCTCACCGCGATCACACTACCCTCGTACATATCCTGTACCACTCTTACATACTTTTCTGACACTCCCAACTTCCTCATACAATACCAAAACTCCTCTCTAGGCACCCTGTCATATGCTTTCTCTAAATCCGCAAAGACACAATGCACCTCCTTCTGACCTTCTCTGTACTTCTCCATCAACATTCCCAGAGCAAACATCGCATCTGTAGTGCTCTTTCCTGGCATGAAACCATACTGCCGATCACTAATCATCACCTCCCATCTTAACCTAGCTTCCACTACTCTTTCCAATAATTTCATGCTATGACTGATCAGTTTAATCCCTCTGTAGTTACTACAGCTCTGCATATCACCCTTATTCTTAAAAATCGATACCAAAACACTTTTTCTCCATTCCTCAGGCATCCTCTCACTTTCCAAGATTTCATTAAACAATCTAGTTAAAAACTTCACTGCCATTTCACCTAAACACCTCCATGCTTCCACAGGTATGTCATCTGGAACAACTGCCTTTCCGTTCTTCATCCTCTTCATAGCTATCCTTACTTCCTCCTTACTAATCCATTGCACTTCATAATTCACTATCTGCACATCATCTAACCTTCTCTCCCTCTCATTCTCTTCATTCATCATCCCCTTAAAGTACTCTTTCCATCTGCTCAACACACTCTCCTCGCTTGTGAGTACGTTTCCCTCATTATCCTTTATCACCCGTACCTGCTGCACATCTTTACTAGCTCGGTCCCTCTGTCTAGCCAATTGGTACAGGTCCTTTTCTCCCTCCTTAGTGTCCAACCTTTTATACAACTCTTCATACATGGCTGTGATGAATATGTATTTTAACAAAAGGGAGGAACTGGCCCTTCTACATAAGATATAATCCACCTGTGTGCCTTCATCACCTCTCTCTTTGCCATGCACCTCATCTCCTTATACTCTTGTCTACTTTCTTCATCTCTTTGACAATCCCACTTCTTCGCCAACCTCTTTCTCTGTATACTCTCCTGTACTTCTTCATTCCACCACCAGGTCTCCTTGTCCTCCTTCCTCTTTCCAGATGTCACACCAAGCACCTTTCTAGCCATCTCTCTTACTAGCTCTGCTGTTGTTACCCAGCTATTCGGTAACTTTTCACTGCCACTCAGTGCCTGTCTTAACTCTTCCTTGAGCATCAACTCACAATTACCCTTTTTCAATTTCCACCATTTGATCTTTGGTGCTGCCCTCACACTCATCCTCCTCTTCTTGATCACCAATGTCATCTTACAAACCACCATCCTATGCTGCCTATCTCTACTTTCCCCTGCCACCACTTTACAGTCTCCAATCTCCTTCAGACTGGCCCTTCTACATAAGATATAATCCACCTGTGTGCATCTTCCTCCACTCTTGTATGTCACCCTATGTTCCTCCCTCTTGTTAAAATACATATTCATCACAGCCATGTTCATCCTTTTCATAAAATCCACTACCATCTGACCTTCTGCATTCCTTTGCTTAACACCATACCTACCCATCACTTCCTCATCCCCTCTGTTCCCTTCACCAACATACCCATTGAAATCTGCTCCAATCACCAGTCTCTCACCCTTGGGTACAGTCATCATCACTTCATCCAACTCACTCCAAAAGTTTTCTTTCTCATCCATCGCACACCCAACTTGTGGAGCATATGCACCAACAACATTCATCATTACACCATCAATTTCCAGCTTCATAAACATCACTCTATCCGACACTCTTTTCACCTCCAAAACACTCTTAGCATACTGTTCCTTCAGGATAACCCCTACGCCATTTCTCCTCCCATCCACACCATGATAAAACAATTTGAAACCACCTCCGATACACCTAGCCTTGCTCCCTTTCCATCTGGTCTCTTGCCCACACAATATACCAACCGTCCTTCGGTCCATCATATCAGCTAGCTCTCTCCCTATACCAGTCATACTGCCAACATTCAAAGTTCCAACCCTCACTATCACAGACCTAGCCTTTATCTGCCTTTGGGCATGCCTTCCCCCTCTTCTCCTCCTTCAGCCAACAGTAGCCCAATTTCCGCCAGCACCCTGTTGGCCAACAGTAGTGGTGGCGGTCGTTGTTAACCCGGGCCTCGACCAATCTGGTATGTATTTCTGTACTGTTGTCTGCATGTATGATTTGGCAAAATTTTACGCCGGATGCTCTTCCTGATTTATCTGGACTTGGGACTGGCACAAAGAAATGTACTGGCTTGTGCATCCCCAGCGGCTGGGTTTGTTCAGATATAACTTATCAGAGAAAAACCCTCCCCCTTTGATTTTTTACCTCTGATCCCTCATATATTATTCTAATTAACCTTATTATTGTATCAAGAAATGCAAGTGCTTTCATTGCCCTACTCATAAAATCCATGTTTTCTTTGTTGAATGCTTTCTGTGCATCAAGACCCACCAACAGCAGCAGTATTTTCTTATATTCTGCTTCCATCTGGATCATCATTGTTCTGTTAATGTCATCAGATGTGTGCCTCCCCTCCACAAAACCACATTGATCCATATCTAACAATTTTGGCAACACCTTTGCCATTCTTTTAGTCATTATAGAGATAGACACTTTATGATCGTGGTTTAAAATTGAAATGGGCCTATGTGAAGATGGATCTGAGGGATCTGAGATGGGTATTACAGCCACCACAGCTTTTTTCAAGGATGTTGGTGCTTTCCCTCCTTCTAAAATGCTGTTAAACAAAATCTTCAGGATCTTTATCACTTTCTTCCCTCCTGGCTTCCAAACTTCCACAGGAATACCGTCTATTTCTGGAGACTTTCCTGAAGATTGGTTATCCATCAATGTTATTATCTCATCTCTTAACTGTTAATTGTTTAGCTTCATCTACCCCTAATCTTGGCATATTTAAGTCTTCCATAAATTGTCTTGATTTCTCCATTCTTTGCTTATTCAGATTTTCATAACATTTTTAAAACATCTTTAATACGTCTACAGGATCTCTGGTTATTTTTCTTGCTGCAGGTTCCCTAAGTTTGACAACAACCCTTTCGACTTTCTGTTGCCTGAGTTGTGCTAAAAGTTTTTGTGCTCTGGATTTATTATCAGAAATAGTTGCTTAACAGCAATCTTTCTAAACTGATGCATATTATCGAGATACTTTCTTATTTTCTCTTTAGAACTTTGCACTTGTGCCTCTTCTTGTTCTGTGAGATTCCCCTTAATCTGTAATACTTTAACCTTTTTCAAACCCTCTGAATAGTTAATGTTACTTCTTAACCATATCTCTTTTTCTTTCACTTCTACTGTCTTTTTAAAATCTACTTTCATGTTATCCAACTCACTAGCTATAACGTCTGGTGCACTTTCTATCTTCCTTAATAATTCCCAAATAATTTCCACTACCCATTCCTTAAATTCCTCTCTTTTTAACAGGTTGGCAGGGAAGTGCCAGTGTCTCATTTGTACTTCATTACCCTGCATTTTTTTGCATTTCATTACCCTGCATTTGTTTGCATTTCATTACCCTGTATTTTTTTGCATTTCATTACCCTGCATTTTTTTGCATTTCATTACCCTGTATTTCTTAGCAACCACTGGTGCATTACCTGAAATAGTTACTGGATATGTGTGTCAAAGTTCTCAATTAGATGCATGCATTCCTGTGAAATATAATTTTTGTGTAGTCTAGCTCAGTTATTGTACCTTTGGAAATAACATGTACATTCTGTCTGAGTTCCTACATCTGAATTCATGTCTCCTATACCAAATATTTTCACAAATTTCTTCAGAAATCTACCCTCTTTTTTATATTTTCCCTTCTAGGCCCCCAGATCCATCATTATTATTGCAAATCAAATTCCAGTCCCCACCTGTACGTAATCTTCTCTGCTGAAAGCTGATTATTTTCCCAAAATGTTTTAAACTGCATGATAGCAGTTTCAGATGAAATATAAACACATGCCAGAGTAATCCTCATCACTTACTAGTAGCCCCTTACTACCACAAATCTGCCATCATTATATATTTTTCCATTTTCTATCACTATTGGAGCACATCTAGCAATTAATATAAGTACTTCTCTTTTCCTTTGCCCCTAATGTACTGCTGAATATACATCCTGAAATTGTTTATGCATCATATTAACATGCTCAGTTCTTTCCAAATGTGTCTCCTATAGCATTGCTATTTGCACTCTGTATTTTTAATATAATTAAATATTTTCTCATTTTTGTCTATATGAAAAGTGTTGGCATTATGATAAAAAGTCATTCATCTCTCCTATTATATATGTCAGCTTTTTTCAAATTACTATTTTCAGCTTTAATGATACATAAACCCACTAATGTTTCGCAGATTGATCCTTTATACATTTCTTTATCATCAACATTTGAACCTATGGCACATTTTGCAATTCTTTTTGTTTTAATGAAACCCCTCAAACAACAGAAATCCATCCCAAAACACCCTCATAACCTAAAAATACAAACATGCAAAACTGTGCAGTTTATCACTTCTAATAGGAAAAATTGCCCCTGATAGACAGCTGCAAGCACAGGCCTTACTAACCTAAATTTGAGGTTATCCATGCTAAGATGCATGCTACTGCATGTGCTTCTACGTACACTAAATGCTGTCTCTTTTTTTATCTTTATTCCCCTCCCAGATGTGAAAAAACATTTTGCATGCTTTCAGAAAACATTAACTTTTAGCCTTGAAGAAACCAGTGTTTTGACTATTTTATTGCCCTCTAATCAGCTTGTCTCCATTGAAACGTAAAAGAAAAAATGTATCCCTCAGCTGCAGCTTTCTAAAGACAAGCTGAAACATTTATTGTTAAAGAAAAACTTTTCATTATATTCAGTGTCTTCTTGTTTACTTGTTTTCCATTAAAAGTTACTATATTAAGCCAAGGTTCTTAAGCAATACATTTAGCTATGAAAAATTAAGAGAAACATATCAGCTTTTTATATATATTATGATCTGTGTACTTCTATACCACATCCCCACCTCAACAACCTGAAATTACAGGCTGTTAACTTAAACATCCTTTTGTCTAGCTTTTTTTTCTGTTTTTGTATTATAATGCCCACATTTCTTAATATTAAACATATAGAAATAAAAAAGACTTCTGTTTACTTTAGTATCTTTATCACATACAACTAAAATTGTGTTATTATAAAACATGCAATTTATATCATGAAAAGTTTCATTAAAATATTAAGAACAGAAATGGTTTTACTTACACTTACCTTTTTCCTGCCTCTTCCCCTCCCCTCAGTGTCCTTCCAGATATTACTGACATGGTGAGGCAAATAATTTTCAGTATTCCACAAGTTTAACAAAGTCAACAAAGTCCACTCTTTCCACTTATTCTTGTATAGCCATATTTAACAAGTATGACTGATGCTTTGCAGTCTCACACGTATTCATAGGTTCATAGGTTCATACTAGGATATCTGCCCAAGGGCATTTATAAGCCTAGGCCATAGTTATTTGGCTTTCGCCACCCCTTTAGTTTGAATAAAACTATGCCTATTATTTTGCTGTGCCTCTGTCAAGCAGTGACACTGAAGTAATCCCTGGGGTATATCTGCGATCCCCCATCCATTGGTCAAGATTCCTCTTGAACAAGGCCAGCGAGGTGCTCTGCCTCACATGTACCGGGATTTTGTTCCACAGCATAGGGAGTCTCTGGGTGATGAATCTGTCCCTCCAGCACGTTCTATTAATAACCGTGTCAAGGTTTAAGTCTCCCCCTCTTGTGGTTCTGAGGGATCTAGATTTTTTGAGGTGAAGCATATTCATCAAATCAGGGTTTGACATGGCCTTATATGTCAGGCACAGGTCACCTCTGAGCAAGCGGTATGAGACTGAATAGAGCTGGAGTTCTTTCAGTCGGGCAGCATAAGACATATTTTTGAGACCCTTTATCCTTTTGGTGAGGAACTTTTGGGGCCTTTCCATCTGCTGCAGGTGTCGGGTCAGATACATTCCGAATGGGGCATTGTACTCAATCATAGGTCTAATGAGTGATGAGTACAGGGGGACGATGACCTCCCTTGATCTAGATGAGAATCCCTTCATGATCAGGTGGGCAATGTAGAAGGTTTTCCTAACCACTTTAGCAACATGAGTGTCAAACGAAAGGCTACTGTCAACCTGGGTCCCCAGATCCCTGATGACTTCTTCTGTGCTCAGTGGATTGCCACCTATATGGTAGCTAGGGGTGACCTTGTTTTTCCCGAAGGGTATGACTATGCATTTCTTGGCATTTAACTTTAGGCCATGGCTCTGGCACCAGTTATCCGTTTCTGTGAGGCCCTTCTGAAGGATATCTGTGTCAGATGTGTTTTCGACTATGGCCCAGTTTGCAGTCATCTGCAAACTTTGTCAGCCATAACCCTCCTGTGTTTGCTTGTACTTCAGAAAAGTAGATGCCGAACAAGAGTGGACCCAGGACTGAGCCCTGTGGGACACCACTTGTGACAGGCTTTGAGTCTGACATGGCTCCAGCAACTCTGACCCTGTGGGTTCTGTCACTTAGCCAGTTTGCAACCCATCTTGTGTTGTATGGGTTTACATTCAAGCTGATGAGTTTTTCGATGATACCTGAGTGGGGTATTGTGTCGAAGGCCTTTGCCAGGTCAAGGTAGGCTATATGGACTGCCTTTCCCTCATCAATGGCCTTGGTGACTGTCTCGAAAAAGTCAACCAAGTTTAAAAGGCATGATCTGCCTTTGACAAAGCCAAACTGGGTTGGATCCAAAGTCTGCAAGTTCCCTATGTCTTTATTTATGAGTTCCATTATGATCCTCTCCATGGCTTTGCAGATAAGGCTTGTCAAGCTAATGGGACGGTAATTTCCAGGGTTGGTGGAGGCACCGCCCTTGTGAAGTGGGACCACAGTCGCCGTGCGCCACTCCTTGGGTATGTATCCTGAGGTGAGGCTACGATTAAACAGCTGTCCTAACTGCGGGTTTAATTCCTCATTGAGTTCGTGGAGCACACAGCCGGGGACACCATCCGGTCCCATGGATGCTGTGTTTTTTGCTTTGGAGAGAGCAGTTCTCACCTGGGCGTTGGAGATGTTTGGGGGGCTACAATCCTCTGGTAAAGATATCTCTCCTTTTGGGGAGGGGGGAGAAGTTTGCACTGAACCTGTCAGCCAGTATGTTGGCAATGTGTGTAGGTTCAGTAATCTTCACATCATTTTGAACTAATTCTGAGCATATCTGGGAGTTTCCTCCTAGGTTTCTAACATAGCTAAAGAAGGCCTTATGATTGTCTTTTGAGTCCTTGGCGATTTTTCTCTCAAAATTTGCCTTGGATGATTTTATGAGAGCTCTTAGTTTTTTACTGATAATGATCAAAGGTGTCTTACCTTTCAAGGATTTTGCTCTATCTTGTAGTAGCTTCCTCCTTTTGTTGTAGAGCTTGTTTATGGCTGGGGTCCACCAGACTGGACGCTTGCCTTTGGTACAAAGAGTCTTAGTTTTGTTTGGGATTGCCTGATCCATGCAGTCCTGTAGGTGCTGGTAGAAGGCATTTGTAAGTGATTCAGCGGTTTGAGTAATGTTTACCACTGGCTCAGGGGCCTTGAAGGAGACCACACTAGTTTTTAGAAGTGTGAAGTCGGCTTTTGAGAAGTTTTTCACTGTGGTCTTTTTTATTTCAGGTGGGGCGGGATGAGGACCTCCAGCGAGATTAGTTTATGATCTGATCTCACCAGTGAGGGGTATACTTCCGGTGTTGAACATTGTGATCCCATGTTCGTGATGATGAGATCAAGTATGTTTTCTCCTCTTGTGGGGATGGTGACTAGTTGTTCCATGGCATTTGAGTTTATGAACTCCAGGAACCTTTGGGCTAGAGTGTTTGGGCTTGAGTAGTGTTCCCAGTCTATATTAGGGTAGTTGAAGTCACCTAGTATGATGGTGTTTGGAGATACATTTATCCCTCCATTGTTTTCAGGAAGGCCATGTGAGGTTCCTGAGTTTGAGAGGGTGGCCTGTAACATGCTACAAATTGCAGAGCAGTCTTGCCTATGGTTAATTGCACCTGGATGGTCTCCGATGCATCGTGCATTGCCACCAACCTTGAGGTGTGGGTGTCCTTTATGAATATGGACACCCCTCCTTTCTTGGTGTTGTCCGGATTTTGGGGCCGGAACGCATGATATGAGGTGAAACCTGCTAGTGCTGGGGTGCTCTCAGGAGCCTTGAACCAGGTTTCTGTCACAGCACAGACATCGATGTTCTCCATACTGAGAAGGGCCTCGAGTGCGTGCATCTTGAGATTGAGACTTCTGGCATTGAGCAGCATTACCTTTAGTTTTTTACTTTTTGTGTTCTAGGGTGGTAGGTTTAGAATTTGAGCCTTGCCTAAAAAGGCACTATGGGGGTGGCAAGAGCCTTTGCCAATATCCGGAAGCCTAGGGGTGACAGGTGCAAGCCGTCCCTTGAAGCAGCGTGGCTTGTCCAGCATGTCATCCCAGGCAGACAGACATTGGATCCCCTTTGAATGACACCAGAATTTAAGCCAATTATTAAAGCTGATCATCTTATCACTGTATTGTGGCATCATTCTAGGTGAAGGTAGGATACTGCTCAAGGTCAGGGTCATACCTGCCTGGGCTACATAATCAGAGAGCTCCTCAATGTCTCTTTTCATGTAGTCCAAGGAGGTACGTCTCAGGTCGTTGACACCAGCGTGGACAATGACTGAGTCGTACTTGTACCTGCTGTTGAGAGACCTGAGTGCTTGTGTTATGTGGCGGATTCTAGCGCCCGACAGGCAGCTTACTGTGACCTTCTCCTTACTCAGTCTGGTGAGCGGGACGTCAGTGTGTCTGACTATGGAGTCACCTATGACAAGTATGTTTGGTGTTGTATTTGGCCTTAAGGGCAGTGACTGCTTTGCACACTGATTTTGTTGTTTATGTGTTGTTTGTGTGGTGTATTGAGTTTGCAGTTGCTTGGGTGTCTGCTTTGGAGGCCTCTGCTGTTTAGGTAAATTTTTACTCAGAGCCTCCGAGTATGTCTTAGTGTGTTTATGTGTTTGATTCAGTGGTTTGGTTGAGTTATGTGAGACTGGTATTGTGGTGTGTGTAGTTGCCTTCTCCTCTTGCCTGGTCTTGCCAGTCCTGAGTTGAGAGAGCTCAGCCTCCAGTCTGGCTAAATAGCTGCATCTCTCACAAGTGTTAGTGTTAACGTGGGACTAACTTCACTAATTTCCATGTTGCTGGTCTTCTTCCTGTTCATCTCCAGCTTCCAACTCCAGATCCCAGTGCAATTCCAAGATACTCCCGATACTTCCAGGTAATCCTGTGCTTTTCTCTGCCTCTCATGCATTTTCTTTTGGAACAACAGAAATGTTTCACTAGCAAGGTCTCTCCATGTGCTTTATTATCAGAAGAACAAGAAGCAGGGTAACCTTCTGCTTGATGGCTCACTTTTTGTTCGACAAACTTTTGTACTTTTTCCTTAACCTATTCTGCATCAAAAATGAGTTTGATCCTCCAGGTAAAAACTGTTCTGAAGACAGCTGGATACAGCAGCTTAGAACTCACACCTGCCTCTTCACATTCCCTGATTGCTGGAATACATTTGCTTCTCTTCTGTCTGGTGTACAGTGAATAATCATTTCCACAAACACTCTACTGTCTCCAATTTTTAACACTTTGCCCTGTTGCCACAGTTTTGTCAGGATCAACTCTTTTAGCTGGTAGGTTTGCAACCTTACTAATACAACTCTTGGCTGGTTTCTCCTGGCAAGATTTGGAGCATACACACTGTGTGCCCTTTCAGTTAACAGTTCGTGCTGTGGAATGCCAGTCCAGTTGCTTATTTATATTTTCATAAAATTAGTACAGTCTGTTCATTCTAGTTTCTCTGGTAGAAAATCTCAGATTTTCTGTATGTGTTCTGTCCTTGACTTCTGCCATTTTTTTGAAATATCTCTTTTTGAGCAGGCTAATACTCAGCCAGCCTTTTCTTCATTTTGACCTCTGATTTTTGCAGTTTTATCAGCTCATCTGAATATCTATTTAAAGTTTCTTCCATTTTTTTTCAGCGTTTTGTTATTTGAGACAATATATTCCTACAGTGTTTCATTTATTTTAATCAGTTCTGAGCACATTCAAATTACTTATTTTTCCTCTAGGTTACTGGAGGTCATGTCTTATACCAAAGCTGGAGCTTGAACTGCTTTTTGTTGAACAGCTGTAGGATCCTTCCCAGATAGTGTTTTCTCTTGACCTTTTCTAGTTGATTTTCTTTCAGACTGACTTAGTTTCTTCTTTGCTGGCATCCAAGCAGTGTATTTACTAGCCAGTAACTGAATTTACTAAAAGTGACAAAGTTCCTGGCCCTTGTATTTAGTTTATTTTTTCATACTGGGGGAGCTGAAGCTGTTGATCCATGTACACCCATCTTAGAAAGCCCCCCCAGTGGGCCTTTTTAAGCCTAGCTATGCTTTCCAAATATATTATTGAGATTTTGGTCCGATAGGTTTTTGTGGGGATATATATAACTCAGGCATGTGTGGTCAATCATTGTCAAGGTACCTTTTCTAACAGAAACATAACTGCCAAACCAAGGATAAAATACAAGTTCACATCCACTGATCCAAGTTGCATTTCAACAGGTACAGAGGAGAACTCTGCTTCAGCTGGATAGGAAGCCTGTTTCAGACAAGGGTCAGTCACTGTGACACATACCTGTCTCTCCAGCATGTCTTATTTATGTTGCAGATGAGGTGTAGATCCCTGGATTGGGTATTTCTGATTCTGGACAAAGGATGCTTTGTTAGCCAAACACAGATTACCTCTCAGCAACCTGTAGGAAATAGAGTGAAAAGATAAATATTTGAGGCATAGCACATGTTTCCTGCACCATGAATTATTTTTGTGTAGAACAATCAGCTACATACTAAAGTGGGTATCGTATTATGTGATTGGTCAGATGAAGCTGAGCATAATGGAACAATAACATATTTTGACCTAAATGCCATAGTTTTGCTTATAAGTTGTACAACATAGAAACACTTCCTTACTACAGCAAATAAATAATTGCAGTGTCACTGGTGCAATAAATAACATACTCACATTTAGTACAGAAGGTTGTTGGTTCTATTCCTACACCAGACAGATGGATTGCTGACACTGCAATAGAGTATAAAGGTGGTGATGCACTATTAAATGTGTTGTCCTTCTGATAAAGCTTTAAACTGAGGCCCCATTTGCTTGAGTTGGTGGCTGCTTGTAAAAGATCCCATAGCACCTACAGAAAAGGGCAGGGGAAGTTCTCTTTTGCCCTTGCCTTGACCTAGCCAAGGTATTCAACATGTAACATGGTCAGCCAAAGGCCTTTGATGCTAGCTTTGACTTCTGAAAAGTAGATCCCAAAAAGGAGTGGCCCCAGGATTGAGCCCTGAGGGACTACACTAGTGAAGGACCTTTTTGTCAAGACAGACTCCCCTATCCTGACTTTCTGAGTCCTATCTGTGAACCAGCTTCCCATCCAGAGAGTGATATAGGGATTTAGACCTAATTTAGTGAATTTGTCTACAATGCCTGAATGGGGTATTGTGTTGAATACCTTGGCTAGGTCAAGGTAGGAGGTATGCACCATTTTGATATTGTCCCTATTGTGTTGAATACCTTGGCTAGGTCAAGGTGGGAGGTATGCACCATTTTGATATTGTCCCTATTGTGTTGAATACCTTGGCTAGGTCAAGGTGGGAGGTATGCACCATTTTGATATTGTCCCTATTGTGTTGAATACCTTGGCTAGGTCAAGGTGGGAGGTATGCACCATTTTGATATTGTCCCTATTGTGTTGAATACCTTGGCTAGGTCAAGGTGGGAGGAATGCACCATTTTGATATTGTCCCTATTGTGTTGAATACCTTGGCTAGGTCAAGGTGGGAGGTACGCACCATTTCGATATTGTCCCTATTGTGTTGAATACCTTGGCTAGGTCAAGGTGGGAGGTATGCACCATTTTGATATTGTCCCTATTGTGTTGAATACCTTGGCTAGGTCAAGGTGGGAGGTATGCACCATTTTGATATTGTCCCTATTGTGTTGAATACCTTGGCTAGGTCAAGATGGGAGGTATGCACCATTTTGATATTGTCCCTATTGTGTTGAATACCTTGGCTAGGTCAAGGTGGGATGTATGCACCATTTTGATATTGTCCCTATTGTGTTGAATACCTTGGCTAGGTCAAGGTAGGAAGTATGCACCATTTTGATATTGTCCCTATTGTGTTGAATACCTTGGCTAGGTCAAGGTGGGAGGTATGCACCATTTTGATATTGTCCCTATTGTGTTGAATACCTTGGCTAGGTCAAGGTAGGAGGTATGCACCATTTTGATATTGTCCCTATTGTGTTGAATACCTTGGCTAGGTCAAGGTGGGAGGTATGCACCATTTTGATATTGTCCCTATTGTGTTGAATACCTTGGCTAGGTCAAGGTGGGAGGTATGCACCATTTTGATATTGTCCCTATTGTGTTGAATACCTTGGCTAGGTCAAGGTGGGAGGTATGCACCATTTTGATATTGTCCCTATTGTGTTGAATACCTTGGCTAGGTCAAGGTGGGAGGTATGCACCATTTTGATATTGTCCCTATTGTGTTGAATACCTTGGCTAGGTCAAGGTGGGAGGTATGCACCATTTTGATATTGTCCCTATTGTGTTGAATACCTTGGCTAGGTCAAGGTGGGAGGTACGCACCATTTTGATATTGTCCCTATTGTGTTGAATACCTTGGCTAGGTCAAGGTGGGAGGTATGCACCATTTTGATATTGTCCCTATTGTGTTGAATACCTTGGCTAGGTCAAGGTGGGAGGTATGCACCATTTTGATATTGTCCCTATTGTGTTGAATACCTTGGCTAGGTCAAGGTGGGAGGTATGCACCATTTTGATATTGTCCCTATTGTGTTGAATACCTTGGCTAGGTCAAGGTGGGAGGTATGCACCATTTTGATATTGTCCCTATTGTGTTGAATACCTTGGCTAGGTCAAGGTGGGAGGTATGCACCATTTTGATATTGTCCCTATTGTGTTGAATACCTTGGCTAGGTCAAGGTGGGAGGTATGCACCATTTTGATATTGTCCCTATTGTGTTGAATACCTTGGCTAGGTCAAGGTGGGAGGTATGCACCATTTTGATATTGTCCCTATTGTGTTGAATACCTTGGCTAGGTCAAGGTGGGAGGTATGCACCATTTTGATATTGTCCCTATTGTGTTGAATACCTTGGCTACGTCAAGGTGGGAGGTATGCACCATTTTGATATTGTCCCTATTGTGTTGAATACCTTGGCTAGGTCAAGGTGGGAGGTATGCACCATTTTGATATTCTCCCTATTGTGTTGAATACCTTGGCTAGGTCAAGGTAGGAGGTATGCACCATTTTGATATTCTCCCTATTGTGTTGAATACCTTGGCTAGGTCAAGGTGGGAGGTATGCACCATTTTGATATTGTCCCTATTGTGTTGAATACCTTGGCTAGGTCAAGGTGGGAGGTATGCACCATTTTGATATTCTCCCTATTGTGTTGAATGCCTTGGCTGGGTCAAGGTGGGAGGTATACACCATTTTGATATTGTCCCTATTGTGTTGAATACCGTGGCTAGGTCAAGGTGGGAGGTATGCACCATTTTGATATTGTCCCTATTGTGTTGAATACCTTGGCTAGGTCAAGGTGGGAGGTATGCACCATTTTGATATTGTCCCTATTGTGTTGAATACCTTGGCTAGGTCAAGGTGGGAGGTATGCACCATTTTGATATTGTCCCTATTGTGTTGAATACCTTGGCTAGGTCAAGGTGGGAGGTATGCACCATTTTGATATTGTCCCTATTGTGTTGAATACCTTGGCTAGGTCAAGGTGGGAGGTATGCACCATTTTGATATTGTCCCTATTGTGTTGAATACCTTGGCTAGGTCAAGGTGGGAGGTATGCACCATTTTGATATTGTCCCTATTGTGTTGAATACCTTGGCTAGGTCAAGGTGGGAGGTATGCACCATTTTGATATTGTCCCTATTGTGTTGAATACCTTGGCTAGGTCAAGGTGGGAGGTATGCACCATTTTGATATTGTCCCTATTGTGTTGAATACCTTGGCTAGGTCAAGGTGGGAGGTATGCACCATTTTGATATTGTCCCTATTGTGTTGAATACCTTGGCTAGGTCAAGGTGGGAGGTATGCACCATTTTGATATTGTCCCTATTGTGTTGAATACCTTGGCTAGGTCAAGGTGGGAGGTATGCACCATTTTGATATTGTCCCTATTGTGTTGAACACCTTGGCTAGGTCAAGGTGGGAGGTATGCACCATTTTGATATTGTCCCTATTGTGTTGAATACCTTGGCTAGGTCAAGGTGGGAGGTATGCACCATTTTGATATTGTCCCTATTGTGTTGAATACCTTGGCTAGGTCAAGGTGGGAGGTATGCACCATTTTGATATTGTCCCTATTGTGTTGAATACCTTGGCTAGGTCAAGGTGGGAGGTATGCACCATTTTGATATTGTCCCTATTGTGTTGAATACCTTGGCTAGGTCAAGGTGGGAGGTATGCACCATTTTGATATTGTCCCTATTGTGTTGAATACCTTGGCTAGGTCAAGGTGGGAGGTATGCACCATTTTGATATTGTCCCTATTGTGTTGAATACCTTGGCTAGGTCAAGGTGGGAGGTATGCACCATTTTGATATTGTCCCTATTGTGTTGAATACCTTGGCTAGGTCAAGGTGGGAGGTATGCACCATTTTGATATTGTCCCTATTGTGTTGAATACCTTGGCTAGGTCAAGGTGGGAGGTATGCACCATTTTGATATTGTCCCTATTGTGTTGAATACCTTGGCTAGGTCAAGGTAGGAGGTATGCACCATTTTGATATTGTCCCTATTGTGTTGAATACCTTGGCTAGGTCAAGGTGGGAGGTATGCACCATTTTGATATTGTCCCTATTGTGTTGAATACCTTGGCTAGGTCAAGGTGGGAGGTATGCACCATTTTGATATTGTCCCTATTGTGTTGAATACCTTGGCTAGGTCAAGGTGGGAGGTATGCACCATTTGATATTGTCCCTATTGTGTTGAATACCTTGGCTAGGTCAAGGTGGGAGGTATGCACCATTTTGATATTGTCCCTATTGTGTTGAATACCTTGGCTAGGTCAAGGTGGGAGGTATGCACCATTTTGATATTGTCCCTATTGTGTTGAATACCTTGGCTAGGTCAAGGTGGGAGGTATGCACCATTTTGATATTGTCCCTATTGTGTTGAATACCTTGGCTAGGTCAAGGTGGGAGGTATGCACCATTTTGATATTGTCCCTATTGTGTTGAACACCTTGGCTAGGTCAAGGTGGGAGGTATGCACCATTTTGATATTGTCCCTATTGTGTTGAATACCTTGGCTAGGTCAAGGTGGGAGGTATGCACCATTTTGATATTGTCCCTATTGTGTTGAATACCTTGGCTAGGTCAAGGTGGGAGGTATGCACCATTTTGATATTGTCCCTATTGTGTTGAATACCTTGGCTAGGTCAAGGTGGGAGGTATGCACCATTTTGATATTGTCCCTATTGTGTTGAATACCTTGGCTAGGTCAAGGTGGGAGGTATGCACCATTTTGATATTGTCCCTATTGTGTTGAATACCTTGGCTAGGTCAAGGTGGGAGGTATGCACCATTTTGATATTGTCCCTATTGTGTTGAATACCTTGGCTAGGTCAAGGTGGGAGGTATGCACCATTTTGATATTGTCCCTATTGTGTTGAATACCTTGGCTAGGTCAAGGTGGGAGGTATGCACCATTTTGATATTGTCCCTATTGTGTTGAATACCTTGGCTAGGTCAAGGTGGGAGGTATGCACCATTTTGATATTGTCCCTATTGTGTTGAATACCTTGGCTAGGTCAAGGTAGGAGGTATGCACCATTTTGATATTGTCCCTATTGTGTTGAATACCTTGGCTAGGTCAAGGTGGGAGGTATGCACCATTTTGATATTGTCCCTATTGTGTTGAATACCTTGGCTAGGTCAAGGTGGGAGGTATGCACCATTTTGATATTGTCCCTATTGTGTTGAATACCTTGGCTAGGTCAAGGTGGGAGGTATGCACCATTTTGATATTGTCCCTATTGTGTTGAATACCTTGGCTAGGTCAAGGTGGGAGGTATGCACCATTTTGATATTGTCCCTATTGTGTTGAATACCTTGGCTAGGTCAAGGTGGGAGGTATGCACCATTTTGATATTGTCCCTATTGTGTTGAATACCTTGGCTAGGTCAAGGTGGGAGGTATGCACCATTTTGATATTGTCCCTATTGTGTTGAATACCTTGGCTAGGTCAAGGTGGGAGGTATGCACCATTTTGATATTGTCCCTATTGTGTTGAATACCTTGGCTAGGTCAAGGTGGGAGGTATGCACCATTTTGATATTGTCCCTATTGTGTTGAATACCTTGGCTAGGTCAAGGTGGGAGGTATGCACCATTTTGATATTGTCCCTATTGTGTTGAATACCTTGGCTAGGTCAAGGTGGGAGGTATGCACCATTTTGATATTGTCCCTATTGTGTTGAATACCTTGGCTAGGTCAAGGTGGGAGGTATGCACCATTTTGATATTGTCCCTATTGTGTTGAATACCTTGGCTAGGTCAAGGTGGGAGGTATGCACCATTTTGATATTGTCCCTATTGTGTTGAATACCTTGGCTAGGTCAAGGTGGGAGGTATGCACCATTTTGATATTGTCCCTATTGTGTTGAATACCTTGGCTAGGTCAAGGTGGGAGGTATGCACCATTTTGATATTGTCCCTATTGTGTTGAATACCTTGGCTAGGTCAAGGTGGGAGGTATGCACCATTTTGATATTGTCCCTATTGTGTTGAATACCTTGGCTAGGTCAAGGTGGGAGGTATGCACCATTTTGATATTGTCCCTATTGTGTTGAATACCTTGGCTAGGTCAAGGTGGGAGGTATGCACCATTTTGATATTGTCCCTATTGTGTTGAATACCTTGGCTAGGTCAAGGTGGGAGGTATGCACCATTTTGATATTGTCCCTATTGTGTTGAATACCTTGGCTAGGTCAGGGTGGGAGGTATGCACCATTTTGATATTGTCCCTATTGTGTTGAATACCTTGGCTAGGTCAAGGTGGGAGGTATGCACCATTTTGATATTGTCCCTATTGTGTTGAATACCTTGGCTAGGTCAAGGTGGGAGGTATGCACCATTTTGATATTGTCCCTATTGTGTTGAATACCTTGGCTAGGTCAAGGTGGGAGGTATGCACCATTTTGATATTCTCCCTATTGTGTTGAATACCTTGGCTAGGTCAAGGTGGGAGGTATGCACCATTTTGATATTGTCCCTATTGTGTTGAATACCTTGGCTAGGTCAAGGTGGGAGGTATGCACCATTTTGATATTGTCCCTATTGTGTTGAATACCTTGGCTAGGTCAAGGTGGGAGGTATGCACCATTTTGATATTGTCCCTATTGTGTTGAATACCTTGGCTAGGTCAAGGTGGGAGGTATGCACCATTTTGATATTGTCCCTATTGTGTTGAATACCTTGGCTAGGTCAAGGTGGGAGGTATGCACCATTTTGATATTGTCCCTATTGTGTTGAATACCTTGGCTAGGTCAAGGTGGGAGGTATGCACCATTTTGATATTGTCCCTATTGTGTTGAATACCTTGGCTAGGTCAAGGTGGGAGGTATGCACCATTTTGATATTGTCCCTATTGTGTTGAATACCTTGGCTAGGTCAAGGTGGGAGGTATGCACCATTTTGATATTGTCCCTATTGTGTTGAATACCTTGGCTAGGTCAAGGTGGGAGGTATGCACCATTTTGATATTGTCCCTATTGTGTTGAATGCCTTGGCTGGGTCAAGGTGGGAGGTATGCACCATTTTGATATTGTCCCTATTGTGTTGAATACCTTGGCTAGGTCAAGGTAGGAGGTATGCACCATTTTGATATTGTCCCTATTGTGTTGAATACCTTGGCTAGGTCAAGGTGGGAGGTATGCACCAATTTGATATTGTCCCTATTGTGTTGAATACCTTGGCTAGGTCAAGGTGGGAGGTATGCACCATTTTGATATTGTCCCTATTGTGTTGAATACCTTGGCTAGGTCAAGGTGGGAGGTATGCACCATTTTGATATTGTCCCTATTGTGTTGAATACCTTGGCTAGGTCAAGGTGGGAGGTATGCACCATTTTGATATTGTCCCTATTGTGTTGAATACCTTGGCTAGGTCAAGGTGGGAGGTATGCACCATTTTGATATTGTCCCTATTGTGTTGAATACCTTGGCTAGGTCAAGGTGGGAGGTATGCACCATTTTGATATTGTCCCTATTGTGTTGAATACCTTGGCTAGGTCAAGGTGGGAGGTATGCACCATTTTGATATTGTCCCTATTGTGTTGAATACCTTGGCTAGGTCAAGGTGGGAGGTATGCACCATTTTGATATTGTCCCTATTGTGTTGAATACCTTGGCTAGGTCAAGGTGGGAGGTACGCACCATTTTGATATTGTCCCTATTGTGTTGAATGCCTTGGCTGGGTCAAGGTGGGAGGTATGCACCATTTTGATATTGTCCCTATTGTGTTGAATACCTTGGCTAGGTCAAGGTGGGAGGTATGCACCATTTTGATATTGTCCCTATTGTGTTGAATACCTTGGCTAGGTCAAGGTGGGAGGTATGCACCATTTTGATATTGTCCCTATTGTGTTGAATACCTTGGCTAGGTCAAGGTGGGAGGTATGCACCATTTTGATATTGTCCCTATTGTGTTGAATACCTTGGCTAGGTCAAGGTGGGAGGTATGCACCATTTGATATTGTCCCTATTGTGTTGAATACCTTGGCTAGGTCAAGGTGGGAGGTATGCACCATTTTGATATTGTCCCTATTGTGTTGAATACCTTGGCTAGGTCAAGGTGAGTGGTATGCACCATTTTGATATTGTCCCTATTGAGTTGAATACCTTGGCTAGGTCAAGGTGGGAGGTATGCACCATTTTGATATTGTCCCTATTGTGTTGAATACCTTGGCTAGGTCAAGGTGGGAGGTATGCACCATTTGATATTGTCCCTATTGTGTTGAATACCTTGGCTAGGTCAAGGTGGGAGGTATGCACCATTTTGATATTGTCCCTATTGTGTTGAATACCTTGGCTAGGTCAAGGTGGGAGGTATGCACCATTTTGATATTGTCCCTATTGTGTTGAATACCTTGGCTAGGTCAAGGTGGGAGGTATGCACCATTTTGATATTGTCCCTATTGTGTTGAATACCTTGGCTAGGTCAAGGTGGGAGGTACGCACCATTTTGATATTGTCCCTATTGTGTTGAATACCTTGGCTAGGTCAAGGTGGGAGGTATGCACCATTTTGATATTGTCCCTATTGTGTTGAATACCTTGGCTAGGTCAAGGTGGGAGGTATGCACCATTTTGATATTGTCCCTATTGTGTTGAATACCTTGGCTAGGTCAAGGTGGGAGGTATGCACCATTTTGATATTGTCCCTATTGTGTTGAATACCTTGGCTAGGTCAAGGTGGGAGGTATGCACCATTTTGATATTGTCCCTATTGTGTTGAATACCTTGGCTAGGTCAAGGTGGGAGGTATGCACCATTTTGATATTGTCCCTATTGTGTTGAATACCTTGGCTAGGTCAAGCTGGGAGGTATGCACCATTTTGATATTGTCCCTATTGTGTTGAATACCTTGGCTAGGTCAAGGTGGGAGGTATGCACCATTTTGATATTGTCCCTATTGTGTTGAATACCTTGGCTAGGTCGAGGTGGGAGGTATGCACCATTTTGATATTGTCCCTATTGTGTTGAATACCTTGGCTAGGTCAAGGTGGGAGGTATGCACCATTTTGATATTGTCCCTATTGTGTTGAATACCTTGGCTAGGTCAAGGTGGGAGGTATGCACCATTTTGATATTGTCCCTATTGTGTTGAATACCTTGGCTAGGTCAAGGTGGGAGGTATGCACCATTTTGATATTGTCCCTATTGTGTTGAATACCTTGGCTAGGTCAAGGTGGGAGGTATGCACCATTTTGATATTGTCCCTATTGTGTTGAATACCTTGGCTAGGTCAAGGTGGGAGGTATGCACCATTTTGATATTGTCCCTATTGTGTTGAACACCTTGGCTAGGTCAAGGTGGGAGGTATGCACCATTTTGATATTGTCCCTATTGTGTTGAATACCTTGGCTAGGTCAAGGTGGGAGGTATGCACCATTTTGATATTGTCCCTATTGTGTTGAACACCTTGGCTAGGTCAAGGTAGGAGGTATGCACCATTTTGATATTGTCCCTATTGTGTTGAATACCTTGGCTAGGTCAAGGTGGGAGGTATGCACCATTTTGATATTGTCCCTATTATGTTGAATACCTTGGCTAGGTCAAGGTGGGAGGTATGCACCATTTTGATATTGTCCCTATTGTGTTGAACACCTTGGCTAGGTCAAGGTGGGAGGTATGCACCATTTTGATATTGTCCCTATTGTGTTGAATACCTTGGTTAGGTCAAGGTGGGAGGTATGCACCATTTTGATATTGTCCCTATTGTGTTGAATACCTTGGCTAGGTCAAGGTGGGAGGTATGCACCATTTTGATATTGTCCCTATTGTGTTGAATACCTTGGCTAGGTCAAGGTGGGAGGTATGCACCATTTTGATATTGTCCCTATTGTGTTGAATACCTTGGCTAGGTCAAGGTGGGAGGTATGCACCATTTTGATATTGTCCCTATTGTGTTGAATACCTTGGCTAGGTCAAGGTGGGAGGTATGCACCATTTTGATATTGTCCCTATTGTGTTGAATACCTTGGCTAGGTCAAGGTGGGAGGTACGCACCATTTTGATATTGTCCCTATTGTGTTGAACACCTTGGCTAGGTCAAGGTGGGAGGTATGCACCATTTTGATATTGTCCCTATTGTGTTGAATACCTTGGCTAGGTCAAGGTGGGAGGTACGCACCATTTTGATATTGTCCCTATTGTGTTGAATACCTTGGCTAGGTCAAGGTGGGAGGTACGCACCATTTCGATATTGTCCCTATTGTGTTGAATACCTTGGCTAGGTCAAGGTGGGAGGTATGCACCATTTTGATATTGTCCCTATTGTGTTGAATACCTTGGCTAGGTCAAGGTGGGAGGTATGCACCATTTTGATATTGTCCCTATCTTTGGTGACCTTCTTGAAGAAATCGACCAAGATGAGTAGGCATGACCTGCCCTTGTTGAAGCCAAACTGAGTTGGATCCAATGTCTGACGGTTTCCTATGCCATTTTGTATTAAATCCGTAATTATTCTTTCTGTGGCTTTACATATGATACTAATTAGGCTTATTGGATTGATAGTTTCCTGGGTCACCAGATGTGCAGAGGGATAATGGTTGCAGTCCTCTATTCACTTTGTACAAAGCCTGTTTGGAGGCTCTGGTTAAATAGTGGTTCTAATGGGCTAAATAGGCCATGCTTCATGTTATTAAGGAGGCATCCAGGGATATTATCAGGTCATATTGATGTGGTATTTTGGGGCTTTAAGAATGCTCTGAGTGCATATTGCCTTGTGATAGTTGAGCGAGTAATGGTTGAGGGTATTTCTCGAGTGGTGTCTGGAAGAGAGTGGAGTAAAACTGGAGCTGAATTTATTAGCCAGTAGATTTGCTATGTCCTCCGTCTCATAGGGTCATAGAATGTAACTAGGTTAGTGGCCCTTGAGCCTTTACAAGCCTAACCATGTTAATCCCAAGTACCGCCATTTGTTCTTTCTGGGTAGTTCGCAGAATGAATTTATGAACAGAGCGGGTCTGTGATCAACACCAGCTACCCCTTTCCATGAAGGACATGAGTGCCAACCCAGGGGTGAATTTGCAGTCCCCCATGCAATTATCTAGGTTGCATTTGAATAGAATCAGTGAGAAGCTCTGTTTTATGTGAATAGAAAGTCTATTCCAGAGAAGAGGTTGTCTCTGGGAGACATATCTGTCTCTCCAGCATGTTCTGTTAATGTCACAAGCTAAGTTGAGATCCCTAGAGCAAGTGACTCTTGTGCCATTTGACTTGTGGATGTGCAGCATTTCCATTAGGGCAGGGTCTGAGATTGCCCTATAGGCCAGGCACAAGTCACCTCTCAGCAGCCTATAAGAGTAAAGTGACAGGGACAGTGTCCACGTAGTTCATGGTTTGGAGTCCCTCTATTTTTTTTGTGAAAAAAATGATGACTCTCCAGATGCTGCAGGTGTCTGGTGAGGTACATGCAAAGGGGTGTATAATACTCTATTAGTGGTCTTATGAGGGTTGAGTACAGTGGAGTTATAATATCCCTTGACCTGTACACTATGCCCTTGCTTATGAGGTGTGTTACCTAGAAAGCTTTCCTTACCACTGTGGAAACTTGGTGGTCAAAGTTCAGATTGCTATCAACCTGTGTTCCCAAGTCTTGCATCACTGGGTTGGAACTCAGGGGTTGCTGTCAATATTGTAATTTGTAGGGGATTCCATTTGCCCAAAAGGAATAATAACGCATTTATTTACATTTAGTTTGTGTTAGCCCTTCTTCTACTATGTTGACATCACTGGGAGACTCAATAATCGCTCCCAGTTTGCAATCATCAGTGAACTTGGTGAGCCAAAGCATCTACTTTGGCCTGGACTTATGAGAAATAGATGTCAAACAGTAAGCGGCCCAGCACTGACCCCTGTGGTACTCCACTGGTGATGGGTCTACTTGTGGAGGTGGAGTCACCAATTCTGACAGAGTGTGTTATGTTGGGAGCCAGTTGGCTACTCATCTAGTAATGTAAGGGTTAATCAATATCTGAGAGAGTTTCACAATGATGCCAGAGTGGGGAATTGTGTCAAACGCCTTGGCAAGGTTGAGATAGGCTATGTGCGCTATATTACCATCGTCCATGGCTTTGGTGACATTCTCAAAGAAGTCCACCAGGTTTAATAAGCATGATCTACCTTTAAAGAAGCCAGACTGGGTTGGATCCAGTGTTTGGAGGTCACCTATGTCCTTGTTGATAAGGCCCACCTTGCAGGTTAGGCTGGTTAGACTTATGAGTCTGTTCTAAGGATCAGTTGATGCCCCCCCCCCTTTTGCAGGGGGATTACTGTTGCTGTTTTCCATTCTGCAGGAGCCAGTTCTCAAGCTATGATTAAAGAGAACACCAAGTAGGTCCACTAGGTCTTGTCTTAGATTGTTTAGTAAACAACCCAGGTTGCTTTCTGGTCCCACTGAGGCTGTGTTTTTGGCCTTGGCGAGTGCAGAGATGACCTGTTCTATAGAGATACTATGCAGAGGGCTGGTGTCAGGTATGCTTACGGATATGGTAGGTGAGTATAGGGGCATGTAGTTTGCACTGAATCTGTCACCTAACAGGTTGGCGATATCTTCCAGTGTAGTATGAGTGATCCTATCAAATAAGCTGAAATAGCTCAGCTGAAAAAAAAATGAGACATCTACAACCAGTTTGGCACATGGCTGGGTATTCTCTTTTAGACTTCAGAAGTAGTTAAAGAATGCATTATGTTTATCCTTGGCTAAGGATGCAATTTTAGTTTCATAATTTGCTTTAGAACACTTTACAAGAGTTCTGATTTTCCTGTTTAGGCTTAGGAGAGAACTCTTCCTCTGCAGTTATATTCCTCTTGCTTTTGGACAACAGTTTCTTCCTCTTGTTATATAATCTGTTTATACTTGAAGTCCACCAAGGTGGCTTGTTTTTACGAGAGGACTTGATTTTGATTTAGTTTGGTACAGCAGAGTTTATACAGTCATTGAAGTGTTTGCACAGGGCCTTTGTGTACAGGTCTGCATAGTGATCATTTTATGTCTGTGATTGTGGGTGGTATGATGCTTTTTATACCATCTCTTAGTAGGCTGTAGTTAGCTTTGGTAAATTTTTTTTATAATTTTTGTTCCTGTGAGAGTGTCAGCTCCAGTTGTTGTATCTTTCGGCTTTTCCCGGTTAGGGGTCGCCACAGTGGAACTCCGGTCCGCTAATGATTGGCAGTAGATTTTTACGTACTGCCTTGCCAGGCCTGACGCACAACCTTCAACGAAGGTACGCCCATTCACGCATGTCTCCACACAGAAGATGCTTTAGCTGAGAATCGAACAGGACAACGTCTTACTGTGAGGCGACAACACTACCACAGCCAGTGTCAGCTCCAGTAGTTACTTCAAATGAGGGAGGGCATCACACATGGAGAAGTACAGTGACCCTCCCCTTGTTGGTGAGTACTATGTTCAGAACATTAGAGCCCCAAGTGGGGTGCAGACTACTTGTTCCAGAGCATTTGTGTTAATGTCCAGGATCCTCTGGGTGAGCATGTTTTTGCTCTTGTATGTTCCCTAGTCTATGAAAGAATAGTTGAAATCTCCCATGACTAAGGTGTTGGGAAGTATGGTGAGGGATTCCAGTAAATTGAGGTAGGCGGTGTGCTTAGATAGGTTCATGATGGGGGATCTATAGTTAGCAATGCTGTGGTATCATACTGTCCCAATAATTAATTGGGCATGTAGTAGTTTGACAGAGGTATGCTGTTTGACTAGTATCAAAGTGTATTTAGTTTTAATGAAAATGGATATACCTCCACCTTTGATTCTTTTATGCTTATTTTGAGGTTTGAATGTGTGGAAGGCATTGTAGCGTTGCACTGCCAGGGTGCTCTCAGCAGCCTTGAACCATGTCTCGGAAACTGCACAGATATTGGCATCCTCTAAGGTAAGGAGTGCTTCCAGGGGGTGCATTTTTATATTTAAACTCCTAGCATTAAGCAGCATGACCCTGAGTTTGTCTCAATTAGATTTTGTCACACTGGAAAATTTGTTGTTTTGATATTGCCTAAAAAAGGCACTATGGGGAGGCAAGGGCCTTTGCCAGTATATGTAAGCCTATGGGGGCAGGTGCAGACCATCTCTAGCAAAGCAGCAAGGTCTATCTACCATATCCTCCCAGGCTAACAGATATTGGATCCCCCTGGACTGACACCAAAATCTGAGCCAAATGTTGAAGTCAATTATTTTTTGTTTATACTGTCATCCTGGGTGAGGGTAGGATACTGCTTAGGGCTAGGAACATAATTGTCTAGGACACATAATCAGAGAGTTTGCCATGTCTCTCTCTTTATATAGTCCAGAGAGGTACATCTCAAGTCTTTCACTCCAACATGGACTAAGACAGAGTCATAACAGTACTTGTTGTTATGTGTCATGAGTGCATGCATGGTTTGTCGGATCCTGGCATGTGAGCTGACCATGACTTTCTCCTTGTCCAGTCTGGTGAGGGGTAAATCTGGGTATCTCACTACAGAGTTGCCTATACTATGCATTTGGGAGGTCTCTGTTCTTTTGGTAGGCCTTTAGTGAGTACCTCTGCATATGTGGGTTTATGTGTCATGACCTTATTTTGTATGAGAGGTGAAGCTTGTGTGCTGACAACCTAATTTATGTCTAATTTGTTTTTATGTGAGTAAATTGACTCCAATTCCAGTGTACTTGCATCTCTCACTTAGGGTGTTAGCTTGCTTTAAGAGTAAATTGTTGTCAGTATACATGTAGCAATTGTTGCATTGCCTCAAGATGCCCATATCAATCAAGCTGACAGTGCCATTGTGCAAGATTTTTCTGAATGTGGTATTTGGGAAGGAATTCGGCTAGAATGGACTTTATTTTATTTATTTTTTATTTTACATTTGTTGACCAGGCTAGTCTAGCTGGAGATATTTCCATTTTCAGTAGAGGCCCGGGGAGAAAAGCTCCACAGAGAATACATAAAGAAAAACATCATAGTGTTTGTAAGAAAGTTAGTAAAAGACAAAAACTAACAACTCTACAATTTAATATTATTACTAAATGAATTAATTACTACCACACACAGTTGCAGTCCAAAAAACCTTATACAAAGATAAAAAATACTTTGTATGATAAAGATACTAAATTAATTAATTACTACCACACACAGTTACAGTCCAAAAAACATTATACAAAGATAAAAAATACGTTGTATGATAAAGATACAGGATAGGAGGTAAGAGAAAAGAGAGCTAAGAATGAGGGAAGTTAGAAGGGATTAGTTATGGAAAAGAGAGCAAGTAAGACAGTCAACAAGCAAAGAAGTATTAGGAAGACAAGTGGGAGTAGAAGAAGAAAGCCAAGTGGAGGATAGAGTCAGCAAGAAGTAGGAGGTAGTTTTAAAGTAGAGTAAAAGTAGTGGAGAGTTAATCAGGTTTACTACAGGAACAAAGCCAGTGATTTTGGAAGTGCAGTTTAATGTTTTGTTTGAAAAGAGGCAATGATGTAATCTTTGTTATGTTGCTAGGTAATAAATTCCATTTTGTACCTACCGAATTGGTAAAAAGGGAGTCACCAGCAGTGTTATTTGATTTTATAGAACTAGTCAAGAGTTTACTAGAAGAGCGGAGAGAGTTAAGATTGTTATAGGGGATTATGAGTTGTGAGAGTATAGGGGTGTTCTTTGGTTGGTACAGTATTTTATGGGCAATAGTGAGTTGTTGGATTGCAAGATAGTTCTGAAACTCTAGCCAGCCTAGTGGTTTCAAGTTAAGACAGTGATGGGTTCTGTAGGGGTTACCTGTAGCGGGCAATGTTATTGTAGCAGGTTGCCAATTTGGTAAGGTTGGTTTTCTTGAGGTTGGTAAAGATGGGAGAAGCATAAAGAAGAGTAGAAATAAGATGGGAGTGAGCAATCCTAGTTCTAGTTGAAGGCGTAAGAAATGGTCTAATTCGATATAAGGATCCTATTTTTCTATTGACAAGTTTTATGGAGTTGTTAATGTGTTGGTTGAAAGAGAGACTATTGTCAATTGTAATACCTAACAGTTTAGTGGTAGAGTTGGGTGAGATGACAGTGGCATTGTTGGAGGAGATGGTGAAGTTTAAGGGGGAGGTCCTAGAAGTGGGGGTGAAGAGGAGAAGTTTAGTTTTTTTAGCATTTAATAAGAGGAATCGACTGGAGAACCATGTTTCTACGGTATTAAAGATTTCTTGAGTATGAGAGATAAGTTCTGAGGTGGAAGATGCTGAGCAGATGAGTGTAGAATCATCGGCATATTGAATGCAGGTAGCTTGAGGGATTATAGTTTGAAGATCATTAATGAAGAGGGAAAAGAGAAGTGGGCCAAGGATAGAGCCTTGTGGAACTCCGATAGAAACAGGCAAAAGAGAAGAAATGTGGTTATTCCAAAGAACTGCTTGTATTCTGTTTGTAAGATAAGAATTAAACTATCTAGTGGCAGGGATATCAAAAGATAGGGATTCAAGAGTATTGATTAATAAAGAGTGGTTAACCATATCGAATGCTTTGGAGAGGTCAATGAAGATGGCAGAAGAGAGTAGGTTGTTGTTACGGTTCAGATTAATAGTGTCTACAAAGGAAAGCAGGGTGGTAGTAGTACTATGATATGGTCTGAAGCCGTGTTGACAGTTAGCTATGATGTTGTGGAGAGAGAGGTGTTGTACAAGCTGATGGTGGATACATTTCTCCATAATTTTGGCCAAAGGAGAGAGGAGAGCAATAGGTCTATAATTGGAGTAGTCTATGGAGTTTCCACCTTTATGGAGTGGGATAATATGAGAGACCTTCCAGATATCAGGGATGATTTCTTCTTTGATGGTCCTATTTATGAGAATAGAAATAGGATATGCGATAACCTTGGCAGCCTTTTGTAGAAAAAGTGAAGGGAGCTTGTCAGCAGAGGGGGCGCAAGGTTTTAGTTTGAGAAGGAGTCTGTAAATGTAAGATGTAGGAATAGGATGTAGAGAGAATTTAAAGGAGGAGTTAGTAAATGTAAGATGTAGGGATAGGATGTAGAGAGAATTTAAAGGAGGAGTTAGTTAGGTTACTTGGTGGGCAGAAGTTGTTGGCATTTAGTTGTTTAGCTAGAGCTTGTATAGTTTCAGTGAAGAAAAAGTTAAAAGCATCTGCAGTTTGTTGAGGGGTATCAGGGTCAGCATTAATTGGGGAAGGTGTTTTAGAACTTCCTGGGGAGAGGAGTCTATTGACTGAAGACCAGAAAAGTTTAGAATTATTAAGGTGAGTTTGTTGTAGATTGAAGTAGAATTTTTTTTGTCAGCTATTATTGCCTTTTTAGTCAGATTTCTAAGCTGATGGAAGTGTAGAAAATCAGGGTTATTTCTGTGGGATCTCCATGTGCCCCAGACTTTATTTCTAGTGAGAATAAGTTTTTTTGTTTCATGGGAGAGCCAAGGGGCTGCATTTGATTTAATTCTAATGATACGTTCAGGAGCATGTATGTCAAGAATGGATAAAAAAGTAGAGTTAAAGTATAGTACTGCATTTTCAAGAGGAAGTGTTTTTAAGGGGTTCCAGTTACATGCACTAAGTTCAGACTGAAACAGTTCTGGATTAAAATGTTTGATGGTGCTTATATTTCTTATAGTGCAGGGGTTTACACAATCAGCCTTTTCCCTTGTTATGAATGTTAAGGAGTGATCGCTAACATCATCTGGCAAGGTTCCTACTTTGTAACTATCTTTGACTTTGTTTATGAGTATCCAGTCTAATATACTTTCTCTATTACTATGTTTGTTGAGCCTAGTAGTTGAGGTAATGGTTTGGGTAAAACCATGGAGGTTGATATGAGAAGAAGGATTATCAGCATTAATGCTATTCCAGTCTATGTTCAGGTCACCTAGTATGATGGTTTCTTGGGGATACGTAGCAGATACCCAACTAAGGTAATTTTCTAGGATTGGTATATTGTTACCAGGTGGTAGGTATATACAGATAATATAAAGGGATTTTTTGGAATTTAACTGGAGTTTTGCAATGATTGCTTCTACTTTGCTGTCTTGAGTTGGAGAGGCGGGAAGGGTAGTGATATTCAGATGATTTTTAAAAATAATTGACTTAGTCACAAACAGCTAAAAAGAAGCAGAACTTCAATTAAATACCGCTAACAAAGTGCAGTGCTGGCTTAAACATACATATTTTTCATTTTTTTCAGTGGATACCTTGGGTTTCAGTGCAGATGCACTACAGACATCTGACTAAAGTTTCTAAAAGGTAGAGCAGCTCTGGTAAACTGAGCTCAAACCCGTGCAAATGTGAGGCTTATATCCAGGCAAATTTAAACAGTTTTAACACAACTACCAATGGGAAATCCTGAAACTGAGACTTTCCTCCAGCAATCAGCAACTCAGATGGGTCCTGCGCTACACACCTCTGCCACAAAGGTACAGGGAGGCCCTCTTAATGTAAGATGGCTGGTTTAAGAGCACAGTGATTCCAAATAGTATAGATTCAGCAGGTCTGAATCTAGCCTGTACTATGTAAGGCAAGGAAAAACCATCTCTAGATGGTAAGGAGTAAAGGAGAGCTGCTTAAATGGACAGTCCCAGAGGGTTTTTGTTATGATTTGGGTCTTTGTTTACAATTTCAGTCTGGCTTGTTGAGCATGTCCCAATTTGGCTGTGGGGGTTGGGGGAGGGGTGCTTTCAGGAAGTTTCAATTTTATTTATCTTTATTTTATTTTATTTTATTTTATTTTACATTTGTTGACCGGGATAGTCTGACTGGATACATGTCCATTTTCAGCGGAGGCCCGGGGAGAAAAGCTCCACAGTGATAGAGGTTAATGCATTGAGATAATACAAAGAAAGTAAAAACAAAAACAAATTTATCTCCTATAATAGAAAATGCAACAAAGGAGATGCAGTAAAGTGTAAATAGTCCATCATATACAATATCAGTGATACAAAGATATTAACACTGATTCCAGCATACCAATTCTCCTACTAGGCTAATCACTTTAGTTAAGATGAGAGAGAAAAAAGAAAGAAAGAGGGGATGCATCTAGGAAAAGGATCAGTACTTGTCTGAGAAAGGAATTAGTCAGGACTTGAGCATTGACAGAGCCAATGCGACTTTAGATGGTGATTTAACCTTTTTTTGAAAAGGTATAGGGAGGAAATGCAGGAAAGGTTGGGAGGGAGGGAATTCCATATTTTACCAATGGCATTGGTAAAAAGTGAGGCACCCCCTACATTGTTGGCTTTGACTGTTTGAACTAGTAGCTTATTGGAGGAGCGCAAACTACTGAGATTATTGTAGGGTCTGATTAAATTTTTCAGCGCTGGAGTTTTGTCAGGTTGGTTCAGGATTTTAAATGCTTCAATAAGTTGGGTCTGCTGTAGAAGGTTTGAGAATTCTATCCAACCTAGGTTTCTTAGGTTAATACAGTGGTGTGTTCTGTAAGGCATTCCCGTTGCAAATCTAGCAATCTGATTATAGCAGCGCGATAGTTTATTTAGTTCAGCTGTGTTGAGATTAGTGAGCATAGGGGAGGCATACAGGAGGGTAGAGAGAAGATGTGAGCGGGCCATGGTCACTTTTGCAATTGGAGTAAGAAAAGATTTGATCCAGTATAGTGACACGAGTTTTTTATTAACGGTTTTAATGGTCTGATTGATATGGATATCAAATCTAAGTTTGTTATCTATGGAAACTCCTAATAGTTTGGTATAGGAGTCTGGGGAGATGATTGTCCCATTTTTGGATTGTATAGAAAAGGATAGGGGTGTGGTTTTTTGATTGGGTTGAAAAAGTAGTAATTTGGTTTTGTTTGGATTCAGGATCAATTTACGTCCTAATAGCCAATTCTCTACTGACATGAAACATGATTGAGTTTTGGATAATAGGTTGACAGGAGATGTATCAGCACAGACTAATGTCGAGTCGTCTGCATATTGAATGCAGGTGGCTTCAGGGATGGCCTTATACAGGTCATTTGTGAAGATAGTAAAAAGAAGAGGCCCCAGTATAGATCCTTGGGGAACTCTTATGGTATTAGGTAAGAGGTTAGAAAGCTTAGTTTGCCAGAGTACGGCTTGTTTCCTATCAGAGAGATAGCCAAGAAACCAGTCCAGAGCTTGTTTGTCTAGGTGGAGATTTTCTAGTGTATGATGAAGTAGCTGGTGGTTCACCATATCGAAGGCCTTTGATAGGTCAAGAAACAGTGCTGAAGATATTTTTTTGTCATTTCGGTTGTGATTGATAGTGTCAGTAAAAGAGAGAAGAGCAGTGGTTGTACTATGGTGGGGTCTAAATCCATGTTGTGAATTGGTTAGTAAATTGTTTTGGGTAAGATAGTAAAGAAGTTGTTTGTGTATACACTTCTCCATGATTTTGGCCAATGGTGACAGTATTGCTATGGGCCTATAATTTGATAGTTCCGTTGATAAGCCACCTTTGTGGAGAGGTATGACATGGGATATTTTCCATATTGATGGGATTGTGGATTCTGCTATGGTTCTATTGATAAGTATCGAGATAGGGTACGCGATGGCATCTGCTGCTATCTGTAAGTATTCAGCTGGGAGAAGGTCTGCAGAGAGAGTAGTTGGCTTTAGTTTCTTCAGTAAGGATCGTATATAGGCAGTAGCGACAGGTTGAAATTTAAAGGTGGATTGTGACTGTTGGAAGTTTTCCATTTTAATGGAGTTGGTTGACGGTAATTGATTAGCTAGGGATTGTATAGTGTCAGTAAAGAATTTGTTAAAGGAATTTGCTACGTCTTCAGGGGTTTTGTCACTTAGTTTTTTTGGGGTAGGAGTAGAGGATTTACCTGGGTGGAGAAGATTATTTAATCCAGTCCAGAATTTTTGAGAGTTGTTTTGGTGTTTATTTTGGAGTTGGCAATAGTAATTTTTCTTGTCAAATAATGTTGCTTTTTTGGTCTCATTTCTTAGTTGTTGGAATTTTATGCGGTCCGAGGTTGATTTGGTTAAACGCCATATATTCCAGGTTTTGTTTCTAATTTTGATTAGTGATATGGTGTTTTTTGTTAACCAGGGTGCAATTCTTGTTTTTACTCTGATTGATCTTAATGGGGCGTGAGACTTAAGTATGGCTAGGAATGTGCTATTAAAATGAAGTACTGCCTCCTCTAGGGGGAGATGCTTAAGGGATGCCCAGTTAAGGGATTTAAGTTCCATCAGGAATTTCGTGAGGTCAAAATGCTTCCTATTTCTGACTGACCTGTACCTAGGCGGAGTGGGGCTTATTACTGTTGTTTTCATAATAAAGGTGATGAGATGGTCACTAAGGCTGTTTGCGAGGGTCCCGGCCGTATATGTATGGGGTTGACTGTTGATGAGGATCCAGTCTAGGATACTCTCTTTTTGATTATTATTACCTACTCGGGTAGGGGAAGATATTAACTGACAGAATCCATGTAAGTTAATGTGGGTGGGGTTGACTTCTGAGGAGCATTGAGTCTAGTCTATATTAACATCTCCTAGGATAATGGTTTCTTGAGGATAGTTGTTTGATAGCCAGCTAAGGATGTGCTCAACTGTGTCAGAGTTATTCCCGGGGGGAATATAGGTCACAATTAGATTAATACTTTTATCTTTGTTTATTTGTAGTCTTAGTGCAAGTATTTCAGCATTAGAGATCTGAGGTGGTTGAGGCGAGTTAATAGTGACATTCAGCGTGCTCTTATAGAGCACCGCGATACCACTTCCTTTTTTTGTCGGGCGATCAGTTCTATATATATTATAGCCTGGTGGCATTACCTCATCATCTTTGGTCCCTTGTTTTAGCCAGGTTTCTGTTAGACACATTATATCAGGGAGGTACATTGCTATTAGGGCATGCAAGTTATGAATCTTATTATTTAAACTTCTTATATTTAAGTGGTATATTTGGAGGGAGTTTGGTAGGGTAAGCGGTGGGCTGTTTGCAATTGGAGTTGATGTGGGGCCTGGGTTAGAATGGATATCCCCATCTATGGTTATATTTTTTCTTAGATAGTCTAATAGTCTCATAAGCTTAAATAGTAGTTTAAGTTCATGTTTGGATTTGGGGTGCTTTGGGTTGGGTTTAAGGGGGTTGTGGTGATTGGGATGATATATTTTACTGGACAGATGGATGGTGTGAAGTTTAGAATGGCTTAGGGATGGGAAGGTACTAGTTTGGCTTCTGGGGTAGAAAAAACCTGAGAGTGCCTGGTCTTCATATCTAGTTAGCAGATATAGTTTGATAATCAGTAGTAGAGTACAGGATACAATTTTTAGCATTGGCTTAATTGTGATGAGTGTTGTAGGCTTCATTTTCTTTGGGCAATGATGCTTTGAATTGAGAAGATATATGGGGGCTAGGCAGAAGAAATTGGTAGGGAGGTGGGTGGAGACTTAAAGTCAGTTCGGTTGGCTAAAGCAGAAAAGTGGGGGTGTGGTTTGATAGGTATAAATGTAGCCCTACTGGGGGCGGGTGGGATACAGGGGCAGGGAGGGGCGCGGAGCGAGCCCGAGCGGAGCGGGGTTTATTCAGCTCCCAACTCTTTAGTGGCCAGGAAAAAGGCAAAAGAAAAACTGGTATTTTTTCCAATTTGTATCACCAGCCTCTTACAATTTTCAGTTTTTAATTTGCTGGGACTTTCAATTTTCACCAGTAGAGATAGAGTTTAGTTTATGGGTTAAGCGGGGTAGATTGCTGCCGCGTTCTGAACCCAGTACGCTAGTAATTCCAGAGATTAGTTTAACACTTATTTTAGGAGGAGCTGTTATTTAAGTACAAGACCTTGTCAAGATTCTTTGTTTTTGGGCTACTTTTGTCCTGCTGTATGGTCTTAGTCAAATTGCATCTCAAATTGCAGTTGTACTCACAACAGCTCTTACTGAGTCATTCATTAGTTTCACCTGTGCTTTTTATTCTCAGAGAAAAGTAGCCTTTCAGGAATGTTATGACTTCACTACTACCTTGCAGGAAAGCATACAAGCAATGCAAAGCTAAAATGTTAGTTAACAGAGTTTTCTGTTCATTTCATTTCACATTTTGTTTTGTTTGGAGTTCTGAATGCTAGCCAAGTCTTATGACATTACAAATGGCTGGTACTTGCTCTGCAGAACGCATCAGAATGATGCAAGTTTTGAACAATAGTAGAAGCAGTCTTCTCTTTTATGTTTTGTTTTTTGATCTCTGGATACTTGCCAAGTGTAATGGTTTTCTGACGTGCTGTAAAAAATATGTGTGTGCCAGCAATATATTCATTTTAAACAATGAAGTCCAAAACTTACTGTCAGAATGGAAGCTGTACAGTACCACAACATGTGATAGTTTTATACACTAATTTTCAAAGATTGTTTTACTATAAAGTAAGGGGAATACGTCAAGAGGCTGCTAAACTGCTCTCTTTTGACTATACTGCTCACATTTATGTTATGCAGAATAATTAAGGGAAATAAAGAGCTGCACAATTAAGATAAGCTTTTTGATGAGATTATAAAAAATAAACACTGAGAGTCTTGCCTAACCACCCCAACCACAAACACACACAAAAATGTAATAACTTTATTAATAGTTTCCTAGTGATTTGGGGACTGTAGGCTTTGACAGGAACTGAATATTGTTAATTGTGTTCACCAGAGGGAATGAAAACGGCTGCACAAAGTAAATTGAAACCGGGAGTAGGGTTGATGATGATGTGGTAAGTGGGTGATGACATCTGGGAAGTTTCTTTCGGTCAGAATTTTAGACTCTGGGATTGTCCCTTTAAAGGTCAAAGTGTGAGTATTTAGTAGTATACTATTAGATGACCTGCAGTGGCACCACCCTCTGCACAAACTGGCAGCGTTTTGAGCAACTGTGAACAG
Source organism: Protopterus annectens (assembly GCF_019279795.1). Lineage (NCBI taxonomy): Eukaryota > Metazoa > Chordata > Ceratodontiformes > Protopteridae > Protopterus > Protopterus annectens. The sequence continues at coordinate 875,182,286 of NC_056750.1, read as the reverse complement.
TGGGAGACTATGGAGAGCATTTCTTATAGAGGATTTTAAACTGGAGATGTTTGCTTATATGCAAGCATGGGGAACTGTGTTTGTGCATCATGAGGGTTTTATACTAGCAGGATGAAAGACCTTTATAAACTTAAACCCTCCTGCCAATCAGAAGAAAACACAATAAGCTATGGACAAGTAGTTCCCACCTTGGATGGGTTGAAATTAGCTCTCTGCTCCCACCAGGGTGCAAAAGAACCCTTTCAATATAAAACAAACTGGCTTTGAGCTCAAGTGCAGTAACAAATGCTTTAGAACAGAAGTAAAAATTCCTACAATATCAGGAATCCTTGGAAATAAGTTCACTAACCCTGAGAAATGCTCACAACAAACAAAAACTTAGCAAAACTTAGAAATATTTTGGCAGACTCAGGAGAACTTTGGCAAACTCAGAACAGCTTTTGCAGAATACTGTTAAAACAACCTAAGAGCAGTACAGTAACAAACAGATGGAGGCTGAAAATCAGTGATACATTTAACCAAATAAATAAAGCAGCACAGAAGTGTTAAATATCACTGAAACAGTTAGAGCAAGTACAAAAAAATACTTATATCAGCTTTGTAGGTTCAGATGGTTTTAGAAGCAATCCAAGTCTTGCAGTCACTGGTGTTCAAGCCAGGCACAAGGAAGCCCTGAATAAATGAGCACACTCTTACAAAAATGTACGGCTTTTATACCAGCAAATAATCATTGATTGGTTTAACATCTCATTCAAAGGATGACACACTGAGGAGGCCAGCACCATATTTATGCTGTACGACTGTCACACTCAGTCTACCTTGTGTGGGAATAGAACCCACAACTTTCTGCACCCAGTACAAGTGGGCTACTTGTTTTCAGTTTGGCATAATATTGTATGTTGCCTTTGAGTTTGTAGATATCACTAAAGAATGTCTTATGATTTTCTTTAGCCTGGGAGACTGCAGGTACCTCAAAACTTACGTTTGGTGGACTTAATTAGTCCTGTCAGTTGTTAATTTAGTTTGGCAATGAATTTCATACATTGCAGTTGTATACATGACTATAGTTTTTTTTGTGTGAATGACTGCACATAGGCAAATAGTGTTCCCTAGGTTGGGGGGGGCTTTACATTTTGCCATAGTTATCATGAAATATTTTATAAGCCCTACCAATTATCCTTTTTTAATAGCAGCTTCTGTTCTAGACTCTACTAAAAACTCTACAGGTGCTAGTCTTTCAGTTAGAATCCCACTATTTTATCCAGCCTCTCCTCCCACAAGAGTGTAGACCACGAACCCTCTTAATGTAAAATAACTGGCCTGAAGCCCAAGTGCTTAAACCAGAATTAATACACTTTTAGAATAACAGACACTGAGCCCTCAATCAGCAGTTCCCAACTTAGAAGGATGTAAGCTACCTGTTCTGCCACTACAGTGCAGACCACAAACCCTCTCAGTGCAAAACAACTGGTCCAAAGCCCAAGTGTTTAAACCAAAAGGCTTAGAATGAGTTACACCAAGCAGTAATAAATACAATTGAGTACTTTTAAGATGATGCAAAAGCAAAATAAAGTAGGAAGAAACACAAATACAGTAAAACAGATACATTTTTTTTTGTAAGTGGAAAGAGAGAAAGGAAAGAGAGAAAGGAGTAGCAGAAACTAAGCTGATTGGCCTTCTCAAATGTTCTCCCTGTACTGGGTAGAATGAGGTAATGACACTAGACTGGGAGAAGGGTCCCAGATCAAATTTACACTAGGGGCAGGCAACTGCAAAGCCACCAACTATAAAAACACTATACCAACAGGGAGGGAGGCATGGTGGGAAACAGACTGCAGAAATGTTTCTCACAGCTGAAAAGCAGCAGTGAGCCTTTAAATGAAAGTTTTAAACAGCTAAAGGAGCCTCTAGAAAAAAGAGTTTAACTGCAACAAGTTATCAGAAACAAACAACCCAACAGATGCTTAATAAAAGTGGACAATTTCCAGTTAATACCTCACACACAGTGAAACTAGCTAGAAAAATACACAGTACACAAAGTGCTATAAATAACAAAGAAATAAAGAACAAACTAAACAAAAAACAGGATACTTAATGTTATATATTATAGCTCCGAGTTTCCTCAGTGTCCTTCCTTCGATAAGCTCAGTGTGACCATCTATATATTCATAAGAAATTTCTATCTTCCCTAAAAACTCCCAGATAATTTCCACTGACCATTCCTTAAATTCCTCTCTATTTAAAAGATAGGTGGAGAAATGCCAGGGTCTCATTTTTATTTCATTACTTTGAATTTTTATTTTAGTTATTATTGGCATGTAATCTGAAACAGTTATTGGATGCATATCAAAACTTTCAATTAAATTAAACTTACTCACCCCCACACAACATGGCTTTCATCCAAAACACAGCACCTCCACTGCTCTTATATCTTTTATTAACTCTATATCCCAAGCTCTAGACAATAACAAACTCATTTCTATACTATTCCTCGATCTTTCTAAAGCCTTTGACACCGTCACACCCTCTCCTTTTGTCAAAACTCTCTGAGCTCAGTCTGTCTGCTTCAACCCTCTCCTGGTTTTCAAGTTACCTCTCAGACTGGCAACAGTCTGTTAAATGGCTCTCTACTACATCACCTGCCTTACCTATCACAATGGAAGTACCCCAAAGGTCTATCCTTGGCCCTCTTCTAACATTTTTACAAATCAATTGCAAACCTCCTGTCCTCAGTTATCTCAGGTACAAATACTCTGATGATTTCTCTGCCATTACCATAGCTGACTCCCTCTCTGAAGTAAATAGTCTCACACAAAAATCCTTCCTATCAATAGAAAACTGGCTCACCCAGAGCCAACTGATTCTTAACCCCCCCAAAATAAACTCCTGCTTCTTCCCCCAAAACTTTGAACCATCTCAAATCTTCCTTCTCTATCTCTTCCCCAAACAATACACATATCTCAGTCAAGTCTCACACCAAGCTTCTGGGGATCATTATTGATGATCAACTCAAATTTTATCTACATATCACCTGTAACATTAAAAAACACCAACACTTTAGACTTCTCTATCTTAATAAAAAGACTCTCACCACCAGTTCCAGAATCTCTCTATCCCATGCTTACCTCCACCCAGGTCTCATTTATGGCTCACAAATCATAGGCTTTTAGTTTATCTGTATAGGACAGGTGCTTGAGACCCTGGATTTTCCTGGTCAGGAACCTATGTGGTCTCTCCAGCTGCTGCATGTGCTTGGCAAGGTACATGCCGAAGGGGGCACTGTAATCAGTAATGGACCTGATAAGGGAGGAGTACAGGGATGTTATGACCTCATTGTTCCTGGATGAAATACCCTTACTTATGAGGTGGGCCATGTAGAAAGCCTTCCATACAATGGAGGCAATGTGGTGATCAAAAGTCAGGTGGCTATCACATGGGATGCCCAAGTCCTTCACAACTGATTGCATTATTAGTACATTGTTTTCAATGTGCTAACTAGTGGGGACACCATTTTCCCCAAAGGGGATAATGATGCATTTCTTGGCATTCAGTTTGAGGCCATGCTTCTGGCACTAGTCATTAGTTTGGGTAAGGCCCTATTGGAGGATGTTCACATCACTAGGGGAATTTAAGAGTGCCCAGCTTGCAGTCATCTGCAAACTTGGTGAGCCACAGAACACTGTTTTTGCCTTGTACCTCAGAAAAGTATATCCCAAACAGTAGAGGCCCCTAGACCAATCCTTGGGGTATGCCAATTGTTATGGGTCTACTACTAGAGTTGGCTTCCCCTATTTTGACTGAGTGGGTTCTATCAGTGAGCCAGTTAGCAACCCATTTGGTAACATATGGGTTGATGCCTAGGAGAGTTTATCTATTATGCCTGAGTGGGGAATAGTGTTGAAGGCTTTGGCCAGGTCAAGGTAGGTGGTGTGCACTGTCTTCCCCTCATCCATGGCTTTGGTGACTGTTTTGAAGAAGTTGACCAAGTTTAACAGACATGATTTCCCTTCATTGTGATGAGAAGTTATTATTCCTTCCTGATATGTGTAATGGCTTTTTAATGTCTAGTTTCAGCATTTGTGTTGCATGTATAAGCTAATGTTGAACCTCTATACAGTTGTTTCTTGTCATATCCATTTGAACCTTTGTCACATCTTACAAGACTTTTTTATTTTAATGAAAACTCTCAAAAAAAAAAAAAAAAAAAAAAAAAAAAAAAACAGACACCCCCCCAGAACCCATTAGCTTAATACAAACATACAAAACTAAATACATCTTCAAATAGTAAAGATTAACTCTCCTAATAAGAACAATTGTCTCAAATTGACATCCACACTTATATACCTATAATGAAGGTTATCCATGCTAAGATGCATAGTGTAGCCTGTGCTTCTGCTTACACTAAGTACTGCCTGTTTTTCTTTTCTTATCTTTATTCCTGTCCCAAATGTAGAAAACAACTTGAATGCTTTCAGAAAACATTATCTCCTAGCCACTGAAAGAGAGAAGTATTCTGTTTTTATTGTCCCTTTATCAGACTGTCTGCGTAGAAACATGAGAACCAGAAACACAGTTGCCTTCTGCCACAAAGTTCTCACATTACACTATGAACCTTTATTTGCTGGAAGAAATGTTTTCATTATATTCAGTGTTCTTATATTTACTTGCTTTAGATCAAGTCAAGGGCCTTAATCCAGTCATTTACGTATGCATAAGCAAGAAAAGCATATCAGTTTTATTTATCTCATGCTCTTTTGCCTAGGATTTCTTCACTTTTTACATTACAGTGCCTACATTTCTTAAAACTAAATAAGAAGAAAAAAGAAGGAAAAAGGGGAGAGGCACCTGTTTACTTTAGCATTCCAATTACACACAAAAATAAATGAAAAGGTTTTACTTTATAGCATACAGTATATATCATACCTTATAAAAATACTCTTAAGAACAAAATTTGTTTTACTTGCAGTTACCTGTTTACTTCCTCTTCTTCTCTCCTTAAAGCTCTTCCAAATGTTAATGACATGAAATAAGGCATATGCTTTGGAGTCCTCTACAAGTTTAACAAAGTCAAAAAAGTCCAATATTTCCTGGTTTCTTGTTCCAGCATATTTCACAAATGCAATTGAGGTTTTGTAATCCCACATTTTGGAAAAACAAAGTACCCACAGACTACCGCATAGGAGGTAACACATTAAGTACAGAAGAAGTAATTAGGGATTTGGGGACCCAAGTAGATAGTAATCTCTTCTTTGACAATAATGTTGCCAAAGTGGTTAGAAAGACCTTCTATATAGCCCACCTCATCATGAAAGGTTTCACATCTAGATCAAGAGAGATCTTTGTGCCACTGTATTCATCACTCATCAGGCCCATAATTGAATACAATGCCCCATTTGGGATGTACCTTACCTGACACCTGCAGCAACTGGAAAGACCCCAAGAGTACCTCACCAAGAGGATAGAGGGACTCAAGCAGATGCCCTATGCAGTTAGGCTAAATAAACTCCAGCTCTACTCAGTTGCTTACCGCCTACTCAGAGGCATTCTGTGCCTGACATATAAAGCCATGTCCAACCCAGAATTAATGGACATGCTCCACCTCAAGAAATCCAAATCTCTTAGAGCTACACTTTCTAGAGACTGAAACCTGAGCACAGAAATAAATAGGACATGCTGGAGGGACAGACTCATATCCCAGAGACTCCCATCACTCTGGAACAAAATCCCAGTCCAGGTTAGGCAGAGCTCCTCACTGACCCTCTTCAAGAGAAATTTTGATGAGTGGATAGGAGATCTTAAGTATACCCCCGTGATCTCTTCTGGGTCCCTACTAGACAGAGGCACAATAAACTAACCGTAAAGGGACTATATTCTGTGACTTACTATTCGTAGGCACAGTCTAAAAATCTAAAAGGGTGGCGAAAGCCAAACACATTCTGGCTAGGCTTATAAATGCCCTAGGGCAGATAGCCTATTATCAACCTATGAACCTATGAACCTATTTATTCATTAATTTCCAAGTTGATGCTTTTTTCCTGTTAATATCCATTTCCCAAATCCAGTCTCTTGTTAATTTCCAATGTATCCCTGGTTCTTCTAGTCAACTTCTGTGCTTTTGTCTGTCTCTCTCAAGCATTTTCCTTTGGAACATTGAAAATGGTTTCACTGGTATGTTCTCTCTATGAGTTTTTTTCTAAGAAGAATAAGAAGCAGAATCATATTCTGTTTGATAGCTCACTTTTTGTTAGACAAACTTTTGTATTTCATCCTTACATGTTCTGCATCAGCAAAATGACTTTAACCCTTCAGGAAAAAAATATTCTGAAGATAGCTGGATACAGAACCTTGAATCTCATGCCTGCTTCTTGATATTCGCTGATTGCTGGAATACATTTTCACTCCTCTTCTGCCTGGTGTACAGTGAGTAATCATGCTCCACAAACACTTTACTGTCTCCCACTTTTAGTAATTTGTCCTTATGCCATAGTTTTGTCAGAATTGACTTTCTGGAGATAGGATTGCATCTTTACTATTAAATGTCTTGGCTGCTTTCTCATGACCAGGTTTGGATCATACACACAATGTGCCATTTCAATTAACAACTCCTCCTGTGGAACACCAGTCTAGTTGCTTATTTGTGTTTTCATGAAATGAAAATGAATAGTCTGCTTCTTCGATTTTTTATGGTACAGCAGAACATCTCACATTTTTCCTATGTACTGTGTCCTCTAATTTTACCATTTTTTGAAACCTCTCTTCTTGAGCAGGTTAATACTCAGCCAGCCTTTTCTTCATTTCAGCCTCTGATTTTTGCATTTTATCAGCTCCTCTGAATATCTGTTTAAAGCTACTTACATTTTTTCCAATCTTTTATTATTTGAGTTGATATAATCCTTCAGTGTTTCATTTATTTTAATCAGCTGTGAGTACATCTGACTTATTTATTCCTCTATGTTACTGGAGATCATGTCTTACACCAGAATTGGAGCTTAAACTTCTTTTTGCTGAACAGCTGAAGGATTCTTCCCAGACAGTGTTTTATCCTCAGCTTTTGTTGTTGATTTTCTTTCAGGTTCTCTGAATTTCTTCTTTGCTGGCATCCAGGCAGTGCACTTACTAGCCAGTAATTGAAATTTACCCAGAAAGACAAATGCACTGGCTCTCTTTTCTGAGTTTCTGTTTTCACACTGGGAGAGCTGAAATTAAACTATTACTCACTATGCAGCCATCTTGGAAGTCTCCTGCTAGACTTTTTGTTAGGAATCAAGAGAACAGCATACTATTAAAAAAAAGTGATAATTAGTAGGACATATAAAGTCTTGCATGGTAACTGTAAGAACTAGTCACAGGAGCTTAGAAAATAATGGGAAAAGAAGAAAAGAATAGATAAACGAATCACAAAGGGACAATGAGGAGAAATTTGTGAGACCTTAAGTGTGCTACAGTTCAGATGGTTTAGCATTTTTCCATGGATGGGATTACAAAGGTACTTTTATACCCTGAATAGACTTCCAAAGCTTTTTTCCTGATGGGAGTAGAGCTGTAGGAGATGTGAAGAAGGCAGCGGAGGAGGAAATTGGGAACATCTTTTGTGAATGAATGGTGTTGGCAGACTTTAAAGATACCTTACACAGTACCTTGACACAACCTTTGGGAACACAACTACAGTAACTAATGAAATAATATTTTGATCAGGAGTATAGCATTAGAAATGCGAAGACAAAGTAAGGCCTTATTAGGTTTAATGTTATTAGCAGCCAAAAACTACAAGAAAGTGGAAACCAAAGAGTAAACCAGTTATTGAAGATATGCTGAATACTGTGAAGGAAATAAAATAACTGGATGCAAGATCTTTAGAGGGAATAAAATGGATGAAAATAAATGGAGTACATGGAAACAATTTATACAAACTGTGCAAGTAACAGGAGGGTTTGGTAAGAATCAAACAATATCAAGATATGGAATAAATAAGAAAAATATAGTTACTTGAAAATTATATGTATAAATTATAATGATAATAATACTGAAAATTCTTTATCAGTGCAGATGAAATCATACTGCATGTTAAACTGATAAATATTGATTATTATGATTATGACTGGGTCTTTGATCATAACCAATTTATTATGTGCCGAGACACAGACACCAAGAAACTCACCTTGAGAGGGAAGCTCATGAAGTGAATTTTGGTATTCATGTTAAGAACAAATGATTAAAGGTTCTGATTGGTGACTCAGTCATAATTATTTGTGGTGCATGGTGCTTTATCTGCCCGGTGTACTACTGCTTACAGAAAAAAAAAGAAAGAGAAATTGCAGGAGCACAAAGTATTTTACTGGTTTTGAAAGCCAGTTAACCAATTGGCACTCATACAGTTAGCAACATACTTCTCAGATTCTTTGCTTAAAAAATCTAGACAAATCCAAAAATAATGGTGACAAATGTAATCAAAACCAGGGGCAGTTTTTAGATGTTGCTTAAAATTTTCACTTAAAAAGTAACAGCAACTTTTAAAACAATATGCATTTTCTGAAAAAGATAAGCTAGTGGAAAAAAATAATTTTTGGCATTATTGGCTGACTATAATCCCTGTTGACTTACCAGAAAAATCAAACATTCTGTGAGGGACAGAGCACACATATGAGGCAAAATCAGGGACAGTTGAGCGGTATTTACAGCAGGCAGAAGTAAAGCACTCCTGTGCAGAACTAACAGCTTTAAAATTTGTTACGAACGTTGTTGTGCCACACTTTGTGTGGCAGAATGAAGTTCTAACAGCTCTTAAAAGCTGTTTTACTTTCTGCTATTGTTCTGTTCCGGCAGGCACTCTCCATGGTTAGTCTCGAGTCTGAGACCGCATCTTAGCAGTGCTTATGTGTCCTTAACAACTGCGCTTCAGATATACTAGGAAAGCATTTAACAGCTTTATCTTTTCCCCAGTTTCCTAGCATAATTGCAACACTCCATGCACTGCAAAGTTATTTTCTTTAATCAAAAAAAGAGGTCTTAATAAGTTAAGAACACAACAAAGACACAGTGGGAAAGAGCCCAGAACATTTAAAAGTCCAAGGAAAACAAATTTAGAATAAAACAGCACTGCACTAAAACAAGAGCAAAGGCAAGAGAATAAAGTATATATACATACCAATATATACATACCAATATATACATACCAATATATGCATACCAATATATGCATACCAATATATACATACCAATATATACATACCAATATATACATACCAATATATGCATACCATGAACCAAGAAATCAAAAAGAGTTACAAAGCAGACTTATCTGGCAACACTCACAACTGAGGCTTGATATGTTGCCTGGTACTTACGTATTATCGCAACCAGATTTTCACAGCAATAGCCGTTGGTCTCCGATCATGAAAAATGTCCGTTAAAGTTGTTAAAATGTAATGTAGTATGTTTTCTTTACCAGTACAGATTGTTTTCTGGACTGCTATCAATACAATTTACAAAACATACTGTTGTTGTTTCTTCATGGTGTTTACTGGCACCATGTTGCTTCCTGCAAGTCTGCTTGCTGAACGTTCCTTCTTTGTGCCAGCAAGTGCCATCAAGTGACAGTCATACAGTCATTTGGGAATCATAGCTGTGACTACTTTCAAAATACGAGGCAAAAATGTGGGCACTGCAGAGGTTAACGTGTGCCTAGGTGCATGCAACTAAAACAATATTAATACTTTAATTCAAATAATGCATTCTGCTTATTGGACCCACACACAGACATTGTCTAACTCCGTCAAATACAGCAAAGTCCTATAGAAGCCTAGTTATCTGGACTCTCAGATTAAACTCTCAGGTACATAACAAAGGTGCATAATGTGCCAGTGGGAAGGGCCACAATGTCAACAGTGGCCATTGCGTAAGCTTATATAGTGTTCCATTCTCTTTTGTACTTCAGGAATTTTCAGGAATCCCTGAATGTCTACCATTAAAGCAACTTCCATATTACAGATATTCTGAATAACAGAAGTAACATCTCTTATATGGGATTGTTGCTGAGTCTTCCTTGTTTAAAGTCGTTTTTGCTACTAACATTGTCTGTGACAGTAATGCTATCTGATGCTGATTCTGCCTTTCCAGTCAGCATACTCCATAAAACAATGGGGATATAGCTATATGGTCTGTGGCCCCATAAGTATCTAAAAGATCCTGAAACTCTGTCTTAAAGGTAACTAATAAATTGCATTTCCATAAAATATGTAGCCAAATACCTCTCTCTCTATCTACTGCTCTACATTTCTTGAAGCCTGTGTGAGACTCAGGGTAAATTTGTTGTAGTCTACTTGATATCTAGAATACTTAAGTAAACATTTTTAGATGAATCTTCTTAATAGAAACACAAACCACCAATCCTAGCCAGCACTTGAATCCCACAAGATTCAAAATGTAAACCACATAAAAGACACAAGAGGATCCAAGGATAGCGAGGAATTCCAGTTTAAATCTCTCCTTTAATGTAGAACAGGTACATAAGCGCTTTCGTAGCAAAGCTACTTCATCAGATGTATGCTAAGACACAGACAGAACCATTTATATAATCAATTCAGTAAATCACATGAATATTCACACTTAATACTAAAAGGTATATTACATCTATAAAAAACTACATCCAAAGTTAGTAACATTTCATCTACAACTAAATGGCAAACACTAATACATTATATTAAGGAATAAAAAATGAATAAAATAAAACATTCCTAAAATAAATATTAATTCCAAAAATAAATATTAATATTCATTAAACAGTTATAAAATTCATGAATACACATATTATTTTATTTCTTCAAACTTCTGGCTCTAAGCCTTGGTTTGATGGGTACCCTATCATTAAAGCCATGCCCAAAGTCTCCTCGTAGCCTGATTATCCATTTGGATTCTAACTGCTCTGTTAAATTATTAACATCTCCCTTCCTGATGCTATCAAAAATACATTCCACTACCATAAACTTAAAAGAATGGGAACTATCTGTACTTAATATATGCTTGGACAGGGCACTAACATTACTACCTTTATTAATGTGATAGTGATGTTCTCTAATTCTCTCTTTTAGTGTGCTGTCCATTTTCCCTACATAAAATTTGAAACAAGTGGAACAATAAGCCAAATATACCACATGAGCAGTGTCACAAGTGGCATAAACTTTAAATTTATATGTTCTCTTTTGATCAGGATGGGTATACTTTCCACTGCTGTCAATATACAGGCAGCATTTACAATGTCCACATGGCATAGTACAGTGTTTATTTAGCAATCTCTTATTCTTCTTAGGGGCACAAAGGCGTTGTTTTAGAGATTTCATATTTTTGTAAACAAATTTAGGTTTCTCATTTATAAAACTTCTCATAGCTTCATCAGTAGTTAACATTTTCCAGTGTTTCTCTATGATATTTCTATAGCATTTGACATCACTAGAGTAATACATACACATTTTTAGTTTGTTATTCTCTTCGCTATATACATTCTCTTCAGTATTTCTAGTATATTTCTTACCAAAATAAGGTTTAGCTCTGTCACTTCTTAGTTCAGTGACAGTCCTAACACTTTCATTAATATGATTCTCAGCATAACCCCTAGCAATAAATGCTTTCTCTAAATATTGAGTTTGCTGGATAAATGCATCCTTTTTAACACTGAGTCTGGATGCCCTAAATACCTGACTATTGACAACACTTTTAAATACATGAGTAGGACGCATACCATTTCTATGTAGAAATTGGTTACAATAGCATGGTTTCCTGTATAGTTTTGTAGTTACTCCATCCTTCACATCCATTATAACACTCACATCTAAAAAATCCACTGAATGACTCGAAGTGACGGAAGAAAATTTTAAATAAGTAGTTGTTACATCAAGATATTCTGTAAAATCTCTAAAGGACTGTGTGGTTCCTTTCCAAAGCAGAAAAATATCGTCCACAAAGCGTCTATAAAAGATCACCTGTGGACTGAAAGGCCCTTCAAACACATGGTCTTGTTCCCATGTCACTAATACAGCATTGGCATAGCTATTGACACAGGATGTGCCAGTATATACAGTCATTAAAGACAAATAAGTTGTTTTGTAAAGCACATTCCAACAGAATAGTCAATGATTCTATTTCCTTTTCAGAAAACTTACTGTGTTTCTGTAAGAAGCATTTCAATTTCTGTATACCATCATTATTATGAATTACAGTGAATAATGATGAGATGTCTAATGTAGCCAGTAATAAATCTTCAGTGATAGATAAAGTTTCAATACATGAAAATAAATCACTTAAAAAGTGTTGAGTGTCTCTTAACACATGTGGAATCTTATTTAGAATGGGTCTAAGTTTCTTCTCTATGTATATGGAAGCTGGTTCTGTGCACCAGTTTCTTCCTGCAACTATAGAACGTAATGGAGGGTGTAACATGCCCTTATGTACTTTGGGCAGGCCTTGAATGATGGGTAACAATGGATTCAAAACAATGAGAAAGTACAAAAATTTGCTATCAATCAATCCAGTATGAAACAAGTTCCTCAGTGCATTATGTACATTAACAATCATTGTTTCAACTTTTTTCTGTGATATTTTCATGTAAAACTGAGTGTTGGACAACATTTCAATCATATTTGTATTGTACCTTATTACATCAAATAAAACTATAGGGCCACTTTTATCAGCTGGTCAGATAATTAAATTCCTGTTGTCTTGTAACTTCCTTAGTGCCATATATTCATTTTTAGTTAAATTATAATGCATGTAGGGCCAGATTCAGGAAGCCTCCGTGTAAGAGTTATAACTCTTACACGGAGGCTGCAGTGAAACTGTGTGATGTCAGCATGTCATGCATATGCATGAGGTGCATAAGGCATGCTGAATCACACTAGTAACTCTTACACGGTCCGTGTAAGAGAGTAGGGGGCGTGTCTGTAGGCTAAGCCCTGCAAGCGGACACGCGAAGACTAGAATGGCTGAAAGTAAACAGCCACGAGAGGCCATGGAAATGTGCATAAACACACTACACAACACATGCCCCGATAGACCATCACTGTATAAAGTGAAGAGATGTAATAAAATTAAATTAAAACCTTTTTTTTTTTAAAACCCCGTAAATGTTTGCTACTGTGTGCTGGGTGTGCTACTAGCGCAATCACAGTTAGTAATCAGTGGAAAAGGATATAAGAACTAAATATGCAAAGTAAGCCAAGAAGTAATAGCTTAGCGGTAGAGTTGCCGGCCTAAGAGTAGGCAGGCAGGGTTCGAGCCCCCACAACGACCTTTTTTTTTTTTGTAAATAACCACTAAAAAGCCCCTGACAGTATTGTACACATGTAAATGTATTCCCTTTGTAAAATGGAATGAAACGGAGCATATATTCTGAAGTAACACAATAACAAAAATAGTCAGAAATGTACTGATAGGTAAGCTGCTGTGAGACAGTGCCCGTAGCTGAGTAGTGTTTAAAAGCTGCAAACTGCGTGCCTGTTGCTAGGCATCGGTTTAACAGAGTGAAACTGTTTGCAACTAGCTGTGCTTAGCTGAACATGTGTGTCACTAGCCAATTAAGGTTTATCCCAGCGCACACCGTTTGCGCGCCCCACAAGCTAACTGCCAGTGCGCAAGATAGCTCCGCAAACGAAGCAGACCTGGTTTTAAGTTCTTAAAAGTGCTTTTGGCATGTTTGATTGACAGGTCTCAACTCATTTCTGTCAGGAAAATCAAAAAGCAGTTGCCAGATTCGAACCCAGGATACCATGCACTAGAGTCAAGGTACTAAACCACTAAGCCATGACAGCAATACCTAGAAATGCAGAAATAGCATATATATGGGATAAAATCCAGAATGGAGCATGATAAAGCATTTTCAGTGAAGTAGATACAATTCCAAAACGGCCAATCAGAGAAATGTGTGGGAAAATCAGCATATATAAGCCCCATAGGCGGGAATACACAGCAGAAACGATTGTAGATCAGAGCTGCAGTCAGAATGAGTGGAGTAGGTGAGGGACGTTGCTTTCGAGCACAGCGTTGGGGCATTGAGGAGTCCAGATACATGGTCTGGCTCCTTGTCCACCATCACGAGGCCCAACTCATGCAGGGCCAGGTCTCATGGGGAGCATATAGGGCAGAGGCATGGGACCAGTTGGCTCGTGATCTGACCAGTGCTACTGGCATTCCACGCACTGGTGAGCAGGTCCGTCACCACCATGCGGACTTGAAACGACGCAAGCAAGACCAGTTGTCCGAATGGATCCAGGAGGCCCGGATATGCCCAACGCCCCACTACTGAGTAAGTTACATTTTACTTATGTATGTAAGGATTTCAACTAGCTGATACCATGGAGATGTGTAGTCCAATATTACTTCTTTGTATTACAGCTGCAGGTGTCCGCCTTCGAATCGCGAGATGCATGCCCGTAGGCTGGTGCGGATGCGCCACCGCAGGTTAGTAACCCCACCCAGTACTTGTAAATAAATATTATACTGTAGCATGTATCAGAACACTGCAGTGTATTGATTAAAAGTAATATAATGTGCAAGCAAGATTTGAAAGTCTGCAGGTATGGCTGCAACAAGTTCATCAGTATGCAAGTGTAACTGGAAATATAATTGATAGAATTAAACAGTGCTGTCATACAGATGTCCCACCATTAATTAAATATAGTGTAACCTGCAGTAGTCTCAAGAGTACAGCTTCAGAATCTGAGGTAGTCACATGTGAGATACATCCCCTGTTGAAATGCTGAATCATGACAGAAGTGAGGCTGTTGGAAAGTGTTTGAATCACCACTAGTCTAACATGTGAACAAAGCCTAGAAGTAGCAACCTGAACTGTGAATTTGCAGGAAGTGTGAGACTGACAGAAAGGGTCATGTATGAATAAATAAAGTAGTAATAACCCCGGAATATATTAGCCCCAGTGTGTTTCTACAGAACTAATGTGGGAAGTACAACTTAATATACCAAACTGATTTCAGTGTGTCAGAATCTGGAATGTCTAGCCAAATGCTGTATATGGTGATCACAGTAAACAATTTGCAGATAGAATGAATGATTATCTGACAGACTAAACAGCCATAGTTGTCCCCTGTCCTGTCATCAAAGTGTAGCAGGATGATGTATCTGATCAGATTCAAAATAAGTAGGATAGTGATGTATTTGTAACAGGTGTAGCTTGACAGTCAAATAAAATTTATTTTGAAACATCAGCCTCAACTTAATTGTGTACCTATTATAAATGTAAATCAATGTGTAACATATGAATGTGTCATCACTTTCTATCTCCGCCCAACCCTATAATTCCATATAACAACACCCACTAAATAATGGTATGTGAACATTTCATTAATCATGGACATTTGTCCGTTTAAAATATATGCATGTCTGTTTCGCATGTGCCCTGTTCATACCTGCAAATCTGATGGCCTGTTGCCATTAATCAACCCTGCATGTTGTTTGACTGTGTATTTCTGTTCAAATAATGCATGTGATATTGATATGCCCCTTGTTCAATGGTGTTAATATCTGGGTGTTTGTTTGATGGGAATACCAATGCATGCTGTTACAACTAATCTGAATGGAATACAATGCCACTAACCCAAACTAACATAACTACTCACAAACCTAGAACGCTTGGGAAGGCAGGTCCCAGCGGACCCACCTCTCCCACCTCAGCTGGTGACTGCACCTGGCACTAGTGCCCAGGCGGACCCTCCGTGGCCCTGTGCCACCTTCGGGTGGAAGCGCTGCAGGATGGGGCCCGCCCCTCTGCAAGTGTGGCCGGAGGGGTTCCCACTCACCCTCCACGGTGTCCGGTCTGTGGTGCGAAGGAGATCCAAGACACTGTTCTTGGGCCCCTATGCCAGCTCGAGGCTCGTGGTGGCACAGCTAACGGCCCGGCCGCTGCCCCGCCTACACAGCCCCCAGCACAGCCCCGTCCTGGGCTGTGAAGGAACAGTGGCAACTGCCTATGGGTGGGGATATCAGTTCCACTGTTGCCATCTGTGGGCTCATGCATCTTGAAATCCCAACCTCCGTCCCCTCAATTGTGTAACCCCCACGTGTGTCATACACCGCCCCTGTATGCCTTGTCTGTCTTGTCTGTTAACCTACCCAACCTACCTCCCAGCTATACCAACTTCCTTCACCTGACATACCACTCTCACCTGAAAAAAAAAAGGGCACTCTGTACCCACAAAAAAATTACGCCCCATACATAGCTGTCCATGTCGCACACATGTCTGCTTGACATTGAAACAGTTAATTACAATTGGCTCTACAACAACTATTAATGTTGTCCTGACACCTCCAGGGGTGAAAGGTTTCTAATGTCTCACCAAAATACATGGAAATGCACAGCTGTTGCTGCCAAAGACATGGGCATCTATGGGCCTTACCTACATCCCTCCTGCAAATCCCACGCTTGTTTCCTACTGTCTTACCCTCTTTGTGACCCCTTTTCACCACTTTCCTGTCACCCCTTTTCTTTTCTTTCAAAGAAATTAGCGCTGGTGTGCGCTTGTGTTAGCGGAGCTCACTGCCAGTGCGCATGCGTGAGCTCCGCGCAAACGAGCGCAGACCTGGTTTAAAGTGCTTAAAAGTGCCTTTAAGGCACTTTGATTGACAGGTCCTGTACTCAGTTTGAAAGTTTGCTAAGAAAAATAAATTCCAATGTCAGTCTCGAACCCAGGACCTTGGTAACATTAGTCTGTATGACCTACCACTAAGCCATGCCTGCTTTACAAGAACACACTGCTAAAATAAATATAACATGTAATAGTAGGAATCAGTATAAAGGCAATATAGGAGATGTACTATCTAAAGCATGTCAGGTAGGGTTTTAATGGCCAAATTACTGGATTCCCATACTAGTTCAGTGTGAACAGAAACAGCCCTGCTACCTGTTAGCTTGTACATAATAATGTAAGGTAATGTACATATGTGAAGGTATGTATATCTACACATACATATATATAAATATATATTAATACATATGAAATATAGTCGTAGGTCTCAGTAGCCATACACACTCACTACAGGAAACAGTGAACATAATTGCAGCAACCTGAATCTGCAACACAGCCTGACCCCTGTGTGACCTACTTACCCTTCTAACTGCTTAAAGGTGGCCTCAGCACTTTGATTGACAAGTCCTGTACTCAGTTTGAAAGTTTGCAAAGTAAAACAATTCCCACTGTCAGTCTCAAACCCAGGACCTTGGTAACAGTAGCCTGTATGACCTACGACTAAGCCATGCCTGCTTTGCAAGAACACAGTGCTAAAATAAATATAACATGTAATAGTAGGAATCAGTATAAAGGCAATATAGGAGATGTACTATCCAAAGCATGTCAGGTAGAGTTTTAATGGCCAAATTACTGGATTCCCATACTAGTTCAGTGTGAACAGAAACAGCCCTGCTACCTGTTAGCTTGTACATAATAATGTAAGGTAATGTACATATGTGAAGGTATGTATATCTACACATACATATATATAAATATATATTAATACATATGAAATATAGTTGTAGGTCTCAGTAGCCATACACACTCACTACAGGAAATAGTGAAGATATATGCAGCAACCAGAATCTGCAACACAGCCTGTCTCCTGTGAGACCTACTAAGCCCTTTAACTGCTTAAAGGTGCCTCCAGCACTTTGATTGATAGGCCCTATACTCAACTCAAAAGCAGAATATGAGCATACTAGTAGGCCCTACCACAAGACCATTGTAACACTAGTCTGTATGACCTACCACTAAGCCATGACTCTCATACAGGAATATAGTGCTAAATAAGTGGAACACGTAATAGTAGGAATGAAGATAAAGGCAATATAGTATGTCTACTACCCAAAGCATGTCAGGCAGACTTTTATAGTCCCAATTACTGGGTTCCCATACTAGTGTAGTGTTACCAGAAACAGCCCTGCTAATTGTTAGCTTGTACCCAATAATGTCAACTAATGTACATATATGAAAGTATGTATATGTACACAGATATATATATATATATATATATATATATATATATATATATATATATATATATATATTTATATAGCAATACATATGACATATAGTTGTAGGTGTCAGTATGCATACACACTCACTATAGGGAACAGGCAAGATAAATGCAGCAACCTGAATCTACAACACAGCATGAAGCATGGTAGATGTACTAACCTTCACACTCACAAAACACTGTCAACAGCATACCAGCATGGTCCACGCCCTACAATCTGAAAGGGCAACGCCTATCTCACATACCCTTTTATAGCAGTGTCCTGAAATCACAGTGAGACATGCAATCAGTACACGCCCAGCTGCATGCAATTAGCAAATGCTGCCTTACAATTGGTGCAGAGGCCATCACATGGACCTGCAGATACCTAAAAAGCAATGAGTACCCACACTACACTCATGCAATACATTCATTGCACAAAACCGACAGAGAAAGAGAGAGAGAGACAGAGAGAGAACAAAACAGAAATAAAGACAGCCAGCAGCAAAACCAGCAGCAGCAGCAGCAGCAGCAAACTTCAAGCAGCACCAGTGACACACCAACAGCTGCCACAAACACAGGTAATGCAAAGTAGCAGGTTAATCCTGTGTATACTGTGACACCTCCAAATGTATCATAGTTCACTATCTATAGGTATGTCCATGAGATAGGTTGTGTGTACATAGTCATGAAATATAAACATATGTAATATTGTTGTACATGTGGGCCATAACTAACACTTCCATAGCTTAGAACACAAGGCCAGTTGTGCATATGATGCAGTAGTTCCCAGGGTCAGTAGAGGTTCCTCCTCATTGGTGTGGGACCACTGTGTATGTATGGCACTGTTCAGGTACATATCCTGTAGTATGGCCAGGATTAATATCAGTCTGTCATGTGGTGCTATGTCCTCCAGGGGTGAATGTAGCACACATCCAGGGATACCATTTCGTAACAGTGATGATATGTGTTCTGCAATGATGAGGGTGGCTCTCACCTGGACATGTGAGAGGATAGGGAGGTTACAGTCATCTGGGATAACTAATAACACGGTAGGACAATGGGGGAGGGTACCTGCACCTAAACTGTCTGCAACAATGTTGGCAATATCTGTGCATTTGGTGAATGTGAAGCATCTTAACACTGCAGACAACAGATGCCTTCCCGTCATGTGAATCTGCCCTGTGCTGCAGTACCTCCTACTATTGTTATACAATATGCCTGTATCTGTAGTCCACTGGACAGGATTAATAAGTGGTGTGCAGTTGTTCTGGGTTAGATAACTGTGTGCACAGTACATGCAGTATGTGGGATGTCTGTGGTACGATATGCAAAGGTGCTGGCGGTGTGTGTTGTGGCTTCCACTGGCCCAGTGGGCTGCATGGATAGCATCACTGTCATAACTACTGAATAACTGTGTAATAACATGCATACATAGCAAGGTAGTGTACTGTGCTTGTGGTGTTGTTCAGATATGTATATCCAGGCTGAGTAATGTGTGTCCACATCACAGGGTTGGATGGCAGCACACATCCAGTATGTATGGGTGAACACCCAGAATGTGTCAGACGTGTCACCTGTGCAGAAGTATCTGGCCATTACCTGTGCATCCCCCACAACACACACACATGCAACATATGGCAGATGTACTATAGCAGTACACACATGTTCATAGGTTCATACTAGGCTATCTGCCCGAGGGCATTTACAAGCCTAGCTCCATCGCTTTGTGGCTTACGCCACCCCTTTAGTATGGGGAACCATACCCATTATTTTGCTGTGCCTCTGTCGAGCAGTGACACGGAGGTAATCCCTGGGGTATATCTGCGATCTCCCATCCATTGGTCAAGATTTCTCTTGAACAAGGCTAGCGAGGTGCTCTGCCTCACATATACCGTGATTTTGTTCCACAGCATAGGAGTCTTTGGGTGATGAATCTATCCCTCCAGCATGTCCTATTAATAGCCGTGTCGAGGTTTAAGTCTCCCGCCCTTGTGGCTCTGATGGATCTAGGTTTTTAGGTGAAGCATATTCATCAAATCTGGGTTTGACATGGCCTTGTATGTTGGGCAAAGGTCACCTCTGAGCAAGCGTAAGCCGACTGAATAGAACATACATGGACATGCTGGAGGGGCAAATTCCTAACTGAGAGGCTCCCTTCACTCTGTAATGAGCTCGAACAGTTGAGAATGAACAGTTCATAGGTTCATACTAGGCTATTTGCCCTAGGGCATTGGTAAGCCTAGTAGAATGTGTTTTGCCACCCAATCACATCTTATGCTGCTATGCCCTTGTCCGACTTTAGTATACTTTGCCTCTGTCTAACAGCGACATAGAAGTGATACCTGGGGTACAACTATGATCTCCATCCACTCATCCAGATTCCTATGGAAGAGAGTCAATGAGGGACTCTGCCTAACCAGTAGTGTGAGCTCATTACAGAGTGAAGGGATCCTCTCGGTTAGGAATATGCCCCTCCAGCATGTCCATGTATGTCAGTGCTGAGGTCCAGCTCTCCTGAGCATGTGGCTGTATGGGACTCTGATTGCCTGAGGTGCATCATGTTCATTACTGCTAGGTAGGACATGGCTGTATATGGCATGCACAGATTGCCTCTGAACAGGCAGTATGCCACTGAGTCCAGCTGGATTCACTTTACCTGGGCAGCATATGACATCTGTGTGAGCCATTGCATCCCCTTGATGATGTACTGTTGTCCTGTACCAGTTGCTGTAGGTGTCTGGTTAGGTACATCCCAAAAGGTGCATTGTACGCAATTATAGGCCTGATGATGGATGAGTACAGAGGCACAATGACCTCCCCTGCCATACATGTGAATCAGTCATGATTAGCTGGGCTATATAACATGTCTGTCAATCCACGTTGGCCATGTGGTAGACAAATGACAGACCGCTACCATGTTTCTTCCCCAGGTCCCCAATTACGTCTTCTGTACTCAATGGCCTAACACCTATGTTGTACTGTGCCACCAATGTCGGCGTGGGAATCTGCATTGAATACTGATACTCCCCCTCCCTTGTTCAAGTGTTGTGGCCGACAATAATGGTAACAGCTGGTGTGCTCCTGTGAAACAGGTTCATGTTACTGCACAGATATCGATGTCCAGAATGCTAGGTAGGGTTTTGGGTGCGTGCATCCTTGGGTCTAGACGTCCAGTGTTGAGTAGCATCACTCTTACTTCCTCATCCTTTGTGATACAAATGGATGTGGGTTTGCCTTATGAGCCTTGCCTAATACAGGCACTATGGGTGTAGCAGGAGGCTCCGCCAAATGTCAATAGGACTGTGGTGACAGGTGCAAGCTGTCCCTAGCAAAGCATACCACCCCAAGATGGCAGGCATTGGCACACCTGTGAATGACACCAGTATGTCAGTCAATTGTTGGAAGGGATCATCGTGCCTTGATATTGTGGCATTGTTCTAGGTGAGGGTAGGATGCTACTCAAGGTCAGGGTCAAACTGTCTCGGCCACGTGCTCAGAGAGCTCTGTAATGTCTCATGTCATGTAGTCCAGGGAGGAATGTGTCAGGCCATTCACAGCAGCATGGACATTGACTGAGTCATACCTGTACCTGCCTTGGGGTTACCTGACTGTTTGTGTTATGTGGCAGTTCATAGTGCCTGACAGGCTGCACACCGTGACCCTCACCTCGTTAAGCCTGGTGAACGGATGTGAGTGTGCCTGATGATAGAGGCACCTAGTACAGGTGTATGAGGTGTGTTGTTAACTGTTAATGGCTGTGAGTGTTCAGCACATTGGCTTTGTGTGATATGTGTTGCACATGTTCGCTTATGTGGTAGTGGTTGCCTGATGTCTGCTTAGGGAGGTCTCTGCTGCATAGGCAGAGCTGTGGTCTGAGCCTACAGGCATGATCATGTGTGATCATGTGTTAGGTCCGCTGTTGTGGTAGGTCTACATGAGACTGGAAGTGTAGTGAGTGATCCCCTTTGCCACGTGACTGGTTATGGCGGTATTGACTAGACAGAGCCTAGCCTCCAGTCTGGTATATGGTTGCATCACTCACATGAGTTTGAATTTGTTGTTAGGAGGAGGGGTTGTCTGTGTACATGCATCTGTTCTAACATTGTCTCTGGAGTACCACACTCACCAGCTGGACTGAGGAGGGAACTGACAACTGACCTCTGGACATGCTAGAATACTATTGTGAACTCTGTAATCACTAATGATTGAAAACAAGGTCCAGTGGGGAGTGAGGGTGTACTGACATTACCTACAACTGCTGACTGATATAAAAGCGTCAGTGAGCAAAATGCCAGGTAACCTAAGTGCAATGTGTCACAATGAAGTAAATGCAACAATGACAAGCAGTCACTTGCTGTCATGTGTAACATGGAAGCACGTACAGTAAGCAATGCAGATAACAGTAGTGAGTCACAGATGTGTTGCAAAGATGTGTACTATGTGGATGTAGCATACCAGTGAAATAACAAGCTAACAGATAACAAGCATATAAACAAAGGTAGATGCAGGAGGCCTGATGTAGTGTTTGCTACAACAAACAAGGTGTAGCAATGTCAGTAAGATACAGCTCAGATATGCAGGCACTATAAACCTGAAACCAGATGTCCCCAGCTATGAATGGCAGAGTACAGCCTATTGTCACACATGGTGCAGACCACAAACCTCGTTAATGTTAAATAACTGGCCTGAAGGCCAACTGCCCATACCAGAAGTAATACACTTGTACACTGGGCCCACAATCAGCAGTTCCCAACTTCAATGGATGAAAGATATGTGTCCTGCCACCACAGTGCTTGCCACCAACCTCCCTAATGTAAAACAACTGGTCTGAAGGCCAAGTACTTAGTACAAATGACATAGAATGATAGCTACACTGTAATCAGGTTTTAACCAATCAGTAATAAGTAGAAGTTAACACTACCTGTATAGAATGTGTACCATGTATTGTTGAGATACTATGCTGATAACCTGTTTGTGTACCTTTCCAGATAGACATGGCACCTAAACGGAATCCTGCCTACTCTGCTGCAGAGGATGACGTGATCCACCAGAGCCTGGTGCGTGACTATGCCATCCTGTTCTCACGCACCACCCAGAATCAGCAGGAGAGGTCTGCACTGTGGCAAAACCTTGTTAGCAGGATAAATGATGTTGGCATGCATGATAGGACATATGAGCAGGTGAGACATCACTGCAGTGATTTGATAAGAAAATGTCCATGGCGTGCTGCAGATATCCATAGGCAACAGGCTGCCACAGGTGGGGTGGCCACACATCCCCCCTGCCAGACAGGAGGGGCTACTGCTAGTGTTGTGGATCCAGCCCCAGAACAACAGCAACCATCATGCATCCTGATGGAGGTTGGATCCACACAGCAGCAAGACAGCGGCGTGCAGGTAAGATGCCATATTCATTTATTGTTATTACTTTTACATTTGTTGACCCAGATAGTCTAGCTGGATATAAGTTCATTTTCAGTAGAGGCCTGTGGAGAAAAGCTCCTACATAACGTAATAAAGGCAGATAGACAAGTTGTCATTACAGACCAGCCAACATAATAGAATTGTACACCAGCCTGTTAATTAAATCAACATACATGTAAGGAAGTCAAACAGTTTAGAGTCATACACAATGTACCGTTGGTTTCAAAGCAATCCTACCTAAAGCATAATGGTTATGCAATAGGCAAAAGCCATATACATAATAGTTAGGGCTAGAAGGGTAGAGAAGTAGAAGGAGTATGACAGATACAATGATATGGAAGAGGCAGGAGTCAAGAAGGAAGTGAGGAAAAGAAGGAAGACAGTCAAGAGGAGGTGGGAGGGATGGGAGAAGTAGGTCAGGAGCATAGAAGGACATCAAGGTGCAGAAAGAAACAGGGTAGAAGCTAGTTTCTATGCACAATGAGGGGTTAAAGGTGAAGAGAGTGGTAGGGAGAGGGACGTTAGCCTGGACTCCAAGAAGAACAAAGCCAGTGGTTTTAGAAGTACAGTTTGAGTTGGCGTTTGAAGAGAGGTAAGGGGTGGAAGAATTTGGGGGGATTTTTTAAAAACCTTTCCGGGTTTTATGGGAAAAACATTATGACTGTTCCCTGTACGTTTTTTGGTTAACCCCTTCTTTTTTTGCAAACCGGGGCCATAAAGGGTGGGGAAAATTTTTTGGGTTTTTGGTATTCCTTTTTTTTCCTTTTTTAAAGGGGGAATTTTTTATTATACAGGACAAGGGGATTTTTTGGGAAAAAAAGGGCTGAATGTGTTTTTTTTTTTAAGGGGAACCCTAAGGGGGTACAAAAACTGAAACTTTTTAATTTAAAATTGGTCCCCCAAAAACAAATTTTGGCACCCCCCATTTTTGGGGCCCACTGCCCCCCCCCCCCCCCCCCCCCCCCCCCCCCCCCCCTTTTTTTTTTTTTTTTTTTTTTTTTTTACCCTTCAATTTCCAAGGCCCCCCCGAAATTCAAGAGGCGGCCAACTTTGTGGGGTTTTTTTAAACAGCTGTAAAACCCAATTTATCCAGGGGATGGGGGCCTTGTGAGCCATGTGGGACGGCCCCAAACGGGAATTGACGGAAAAGGATTAACCCGGCCCCAGGGGAATGTGGGTCTGTGTGAAATTCCGGCCCAAAGGGCCATGGTGAGGGGCCTGGGCATTTTCCCAAACGGAATGTGTAAAGTAAACCCCCCCTTTTTCTTGTTTTGAAGAAACCCAGTTTTTTGGGTTCGGTCGCCCGGTGCCCCCCTCCCGGGAAAGGAACCTGCCCGTGCCCCGGGAACTGTTTGGGGATAAAACCTGAAGGTGCAGGGGTGGCGGGGCCCAAAAAAATTTGGCACCCAAATTTTTGGGGGACTTTTCCGGTTTTCCCCCAAAAGGGCAAAACCTGGAAACCTTTTCCCCACCCTAGGGAAAACATCAAAAACCCATGACCAAAAGGGTCCCCCCGGGGTACTGCCCCCCTCACAAACCAAAACCCAATTACCCCCAAAACACCCCCCCTTTGGGTTCCGTGGGGGCATCCTCCCCAACTCCGGGGGTCCCCAAGGAGGAATGTCCAACCTCCCATTTTAAACTTCTGAAGGAAAGGCACGTTGGAAAGGGGTACCCCAAAAAGGGTTGGGGGAGTAACATTTTGGTAAACGGTTGATGTTGCGAAAATGTTGTAATTCCCAGAGCCCTTGCAGAATTGTATAAAAATGCCCCCAAAAATTTTTTCCCGGGGCCCCATTTTTTTTCCGGTGTCCGTTCCCACAAACCCCAGCTCAGGGGCCGGGGCAAACACCCTTGGCGTTATGAGACCACCCCAAAATGTTCTTTTCTGTCACCAAAGCCCCAAACCACCCGGGGTTTACCCCAAAACGGGGAAGGGCCAAAACACCCCCTCCCTTCCCCTTTAATACCCACGGGGTTTAGCCGGAAAATGCCCCGGTACCCCCTTTGAAGGCACATTTTGTTTCCCCCCCACCCTTTCTATACCTCTCACGGGTTCCCAAAAAACCCTTCATTGGAAGTTTAAATGTGGGACTGTGTCCTGTTCCACAGCAAAACCGGGCCCAAAACAAGGGGCAAACACAACACACCCACATCCCAAAAAGGGCCCCCCTTCGGCCCCCTTCAAAACCCCAATCCAAAGGTAATTTTGGGTTTTCCCAGGGGCGGTTCATACCTTAAACCCCTTATATGAGAACGGGCCCATTTTTGCTTTTCCATGGTTGCGGAAAAGGGTAAAAGAATTGTTTGATTATCCTACTCCGTTTTGTGGACATTACTTGAAGAAGTGTTACCTTACATGTGTTATCAGTACCACCACCTTCTGTTTTGTAGTTTTGTTTGTATAGGGTGCTATCAACATCACTGCTTGTTAAGGGTAATGACCACCCTGCAGTGCATAGCCCCATGTGGCAAAAGCCACATCCCACCCCATCATTGTGCACACACTAACCCCACCAACAGTAAAACACATACTTTCCATTTGCAAGATTCAAACCCATACCTAACTGTGCAATGACAGTAGAAACAGACACATTAGCAGAGTGTGCTATTTGCAGCAGTTGGAGAAATCCTTACTAATGCTGTACTTAGAGGGTGCTGACATAATCTGTGTGTAGGAGGAGGGAGGTGCACCCTGTAGTGTGTTCTCCCAGTTGGCAAAAGGCAGTTAACCCTCCCAGCATAGTGCACACACATAAACCACACTCATACTAACACACATACATTCCCTTTGCAGGATTCAAACCCCTACCTAGCTATGTTAAGACACTACAGACAGACGATTAGCACAGCGAGCTATTCGCATTACTGGGGATTTCTTTCCCCTGATATACTTATAGGGTGCTGACATCATCAGAGTCTAGAAAGTTGTGGTGTGTTTTCCCAGTTGCCAAAAGGGATGTTTCTTCACACACTTGCACACACAATCACCCCCTTCACCCCTTCACACACACTTGCCACCTGCTGGATTCAAAGGCTATTAGCATTATTGGGGGATTTCTTTTCCCTGATATACTTATAGGGTGCTGACATCATCAGAGTCTAGAAGTTGTGGTGTGTTTTAAGGGATGTTTCTTTCATACACACTTGCACACACTTACCCCCTTCACACACGCCACCTGCTGGATTCAAACCCCTACCTAACTATGTTATGACACTACAAACGGACACGTTAGCTGGCGCTATTCGCATTACTGGGAATTTCCTTTCCCCTGATATATATAGGGTGCTGACATCATCAGAGTTTAGAAAGTGGAATGATCATCCTGTGGTGTGTTTTCCCAGTTGCCAAAGGATGTTTCTTTCATACACACTTACACACACACTTACCCCTTCACACACACTTGCCACCTGTTGGATTCAAACCCCTACTAACTATGTTATGACACTAGAGACGGACGCATTAGCAGCGCTATTCACATTACTGGGAAATTTCCTTTCCCCTGATATACGTATAGGGTGCTGACATCATCAGAGTTTAGAAAGTGGAATGATCATCCTGTGGTGTGTTTTCCCAGTTGCCAAAAGGGATGTTTCTTTCATACACACTTACACACACACTTACCCCCCTTCACACACACTTGCCACCTGCTGGATTCAAACCCCTACCTAACTATGTTATGACACTAGAGATGGACGCATTAGCACGGCGCACTATTCGGATTACTGAGGGAATCTTTTTCTCCAATATACTTATAGGGTGCTTACAGGATCAGTGTCTAGAAAGGGGGATGAGCATCCTCTGGTGTGTTTTCACATTTGCTAGGGGTAACATTTGGACCAAGTGTGTGAGCATGCCTAGTTCAGCCTTCCCGTGGCATGTTGTGTGAAAGATGTCTCATTTATCTAAGTGTGTGAGCATGCCTAGTGTGGGCTTTACATATGTTGAACTCTGCAGCCCATCACATTTGTGGATGAGTGTGACCTTCAACAAATACCTGAAGTTTATGGTTGTGTGTTCTGTGCCATGTTGTGTAGTTACTGTCCGAATGCTTTTTGTGTGAACAAAACAGGGAGTATACTGTGCCTGCAGGTTTTGCATGGGATACTTTGCACACAATTGTCAACATCCGTTCATACTGACCTAACACTGTAGCACTGTCTAGTGTAGTGTTTTAGTACTTTCACTGTGGTGGTCAGTATCCTGGCCTTTAGTCCTATCACTGCTTTACATTTCCATAGTGTGCACAACAGCCTGGTTAGGGTCCAGTTGTGCACATCTGCACAAAGGCAGTGCCTCTACAGACCCTGTTAATTGCTGCCCCATAAGCTTAACAAGTGTAGTCTGCAAATCTATGGAGAGGATCATAATTGAGCTCATAAACAAAGATATAGGGGACATGCAGACATTGTACCCATCCAATTTTGGCTTGGTCAGGGGCAGATCATGCCTTTTGTACTGGGTTGACATCTTCAAATTGGTCACGTCATCCATTGTTGGGGAAAGGCAGTCCATACAGCCTACCTTGGCCTTGCAAACACTTTCAACACAATACCCCACTCAGGTATTGTGGAAAACCCTAACAACTGAAATGTAAACCCATATGTCACAAGATGGGTTGCAAACTGGCTTAAGGACGGGACCCACAGGGTTAGAGTTGCTGGCACTATGTTAGACTCCAGGCTGGTCACAGGTGGTGTCACACAGGGCTCAGTCCTTGGCCCCATTGTTTGTCATGTACTTCCCAGAAGTACAGGCCAACATGGGAGGACTTTGGATGACAATGTTAGCAGATGACTGCACACTGGGCACCATAGTGGACAGTGCATCACACACAGATATCCTTCAGAAGGGACTCACAGTAACTGATAGCTGGTGCCAGGGCCATGGCCTGAAGTCAGAGTGCACAACATGTGTAGACATACCCTTCAGGAAAAGCAAGGTGACCCCAAGCTACCATATAGGTGGCAATCCTCTAAGCACAGAGGAGGTTATCATGGACCTGGGGACCCAGGTTAACAGTCGCCATTCTTCTGAGACTCACATTGCTAAAGTGGCTAGGAAGACCTTCTACATTGCCCACCTGATCAGGCTGGGATTCACATCCAGATCTAGTGGGTCATTGTTCCCTGTACTCTTCACTTATCAGACCGGTGATCGAGTCGAATGCCCTATTCTGGCTGTATCTCACACAACATCTGCAGCAATTGGAGACACCCTGACTGTCCCCCACCTAAAGGATCAAGGAACCCCAACAGCTGTCATATGCTGCCAGATTGACGACACTCACACTCTATTCACTCACATACCGTCTGCTTAGAGGTGACATGTGCCTGACATGCGAGGCCATGTCCAAACAGAGATTAATGGGCATGCTCCACCTCAGACTCAGAAGATCCATCTGAACCACTAGTGCAGGTGACTTACACCTTAGCAGGGATGTATGTTGGACATGTTGGAGGGATGGAGTTATCACACGGAGACTCCCTATGCTGTGGAATACAATCCTGGTCCATTTGAGGCAGAGCACCTTGCTGGCTGTGTTCAAGAGGTATCTTGACCTAATGCTAGTCGGAGAATGTGTTTGTCCATCAACACATTGTAAGCGTAGTTCGACATGTCATATGTCTTGTTTAGTATACTGTGCCTCTGTCTACCTGTGACATAACATTGATACCCAGGGTAAACCTCCCATCTCCCATCCACTCATTAGGATTCCTGTTGAGGGGACTCAACCAGTGTCTCTATGGACAACCTGTACTGGTAGTTTACTCATGTGTGGGGTGGCTTCTGTGTTTTGGATAATGCAGTACAGCCTGTCCTATATATGTCAGTGCTGGGGTTCAGGTCCCTCATGTGCATAGCTCCCTGCCATTCAGATTGTACAAGGTGCAGCATGTGCATTGATTCCAGCTTGGACATGGCTTTCTACATCAGGCACAGCTTGCATCTGGGTGGACAGCATGGCAGTGTGTGGAGCTGCACTCTGTTTAATCAGACTACACATTACATGTGTTCCAGCTCTGTCATACTCCTGGTGAGGTACTGTTGTGGACTTTACAGGTGCTGGATGTGTGTGCATGAGGTACACCCACAGGGGCTGTTGTGGTCATTTCTAATGCTGATGAAAGATAACTGCAGAACCAGAATGACCTCCCTTAGCTAGATGTCAGACAGCATGGACCATACAATCACAACTGAAAACAGGACCCTCTCCACAAAGGGAAAGTGTCCTGTCTGGTGGACCCCAGCCATAAACAAACTGTATGACAGATGAGGGTTACTAATGCAAGACAGAGCTACATCTCCAAAAGGGAAGACAGCTGTGATCAGCACTAGTAGAAAGCTACATTATCTCATAAAGACATGCAAGGTCAACTTGGGGACATAAATCACCAAAGACAATGAAGGTAACCACACTGCTTTCTTCAGTTATGTCAGACACCTGGTTGTGAACCCTCGGATATGCTCAGAGTTGGTACACAACAACATATATTCCAGTGACCTGACAGATATTGGCAACATTCCGCGGACAGCTTCAGTGCGATTTACCCTCCCTCACCCCCAAAACAAGATAGTTATCACTGCTGTATGTAACCTCACTGTCATCTTGGATGTCCATGTGAGAGCCACACTCAGCAAAGACAAGTACACAGCATCCATGGGACCTGCTGGTATCTCCAGTTGCATGCTATGTGAACTCCAGAAGGGGCTGGACCCATATATACAACTATTTAACCTTAGTCTTGCTACAGGATATGTACCTGAACACTGGCATAAGGCAACAGTAGTCCCACTCCACAAGGGGGATGCCTCCACAGACCATGGCAACTACCACCACACAGGCTTAACCAGCCTTGTCTGCAAAGATATGGGAGGAGTCATGGAGCTCTTACACAGACACATTACTGACCTATGGACCCTTGTTCCCACCTAGTTCAGCTTTGTACAGGGCAGATCCTGCCTTTTGCACCTTTGCACCCGAAAAGTACCTACCATGAAGATCAGGGTTCTTCAACACATGTCATATGCTTCCAGAATAGAGGAAGTCCAGCTTTGTTCAGTGTCATACCGCATACTTACAGGTGACCTATGCCTGACATACAAGACCATGTCCAATCAGGATTTGGTGGACATACTCCACTGCAAGCAATCCAAATCCACCAGAGCCATGAGAGCTGAGTATTTGAACCTCAGCACATACATGTATAGGACATGCTGGAGGGACAGAGTCATAACTCAGAGGCATCTCACACTCTAGCAGAGTATCCCAGTTCATGTTTGACAGAGTCCCTCACTGACTCTCTTCAGGAGACATCTGGACAACTGCATATGAGACAGAGGCACAGACTAGACAGAGACACAGTCATGTTATTCAATTACGTAAGGGGTCATAATGTGTCACTACTAAGTCAGAGGCACAATATTCAGAATCTATTCTGTACACTTATTACCACTATAAGGGGTGGCAATAGCCACATCACTATGGCTAGGCTTATACATGCACTAGGGCAGATAGCCTAGTAGTACACTATGACACTATGAAACACCGGTGTATGTGTAGCTATTGTCAATCAAACAGTATGATGTGGCTTGGGGGCTTGATATCTCCCTGTATTCCAACATTGTTTTGTCTATTCCTTCTAGCATGTCTAGGGATCAGTTGCTAGTGTCCTCTCCTGCTCAGCTGGTGAACCTGGGAATATTGAGGCACTGTTACAGTTGCCTCATGTACACTGACAACCCTCTCCTTCTGCCATAAAACACACATACATGTGAGAGATGCAACTATATAGCCAAAGTGGAGGCTGAGCACTCTCAACATAGGACTAGCAAGACCAGAGAGGGTGAAGGTAACCACACACACATCTTTAATCCAGTCTCACATGGCACTGTCACAACTTAAGATCATACACATAGACACACAGAGACACTCTCGGAGGCTCTGATCAGAAGTCTACCAGAATGGCGGTGGCCACCACAGCAGACACTCACACAACTGCCTCCACAGGGCACAGCACATGCAACACATTGACCACAGAGTTGGTGTGTCAAACAGTCACAGCCCTTAAGGCCAAACACAATGCCGGACACACTTGTCATAGGTGACTCCATAGTCAGACACACTGATGTCCCACTCACCAGATCAGGTACAGAGGAGGTCACAGTAAGCTGCCTATCGGGCACTGGAATCCACCACATAATGCAAGCACTCAGGTCACTAAACTGCAAGTACAGGTCTGACCCAGTCATAATCCATGCTGGTGTGAACGACCTGAGATGTACCTCCCTGGACTACATGGAAAGAGACATAGAGGATCCCTCTGATTATGTAGGCCAGGCAGGTATGACCCTGACCTTCGGCAGTATCCTACCTTCACCAAGTATGATGCCACATAAACAGAGACAAGATGATCAGCTGTAGTATTTTGCTTAGACTATGGTGTCATTCTAAGGGGTCCAATGTCTGTCTGCCTGGGATGACATGCTGGACAGGCCACGGTGATTTGCAAGGGACGGCTTGCACCTGTCACCCTGGGCTTCCGGATTTCAGATGATGCTCTTGCCACCCCATTGTGCCTTTTTATGCAAGACTCAGATTCTACACCTACCACCCTAGAACACAGTAAAGGAAAGACACTAAGGGTAATGCTGCTCAATGCCCAAGGTCTCAACCTCAAGCTGCACACACTCTATGCCCTTCTCAGTATGTAGCACATTGATGTCTGTGCTGTGCCTGAAACCTGGTTCACAGCTTCTGACAGCACCCGGCACTATCGGGTGTTACCTCATATCATGCATTCCGCACCAGCATCCCGACAACACCAAGAAGGATGGTGGGTGTCCATATTCATCAAGGACACCCTCACCTCATGGTTGGTGGCAACACACGATGCATCAGAGACCATCCAGGTGCCAGTGACCGTAAGGCAAGACTGCTCTGCAGTTTGTAGCATGTTACATGCCACCCGCTCAAACTCAGGTACCTCACACAGCTATCCTGCAAACACTGAAGGGGATAAATGTATCTCAAAACACCATCCTACTGGGTGATTCCAACTATCCACATATAGACTGGGATCACTAATCATGCCACAACAC
This sequence comes from Protopterus annectens, assembly GCF_019279795.1. NCBI lineage: Eukaryota > Metazoa > Chordata > Ceratodontiformes > Protopteridae > Protopterus > Protopterus annectens. Next base: position 875,149,748 of record NC_056750.1, on the reverse strand, counting down.
TCTAACACAAAGGTTCCAAGAGTTCATACACTGAAATGCCATGGAACAACTGGTCCCAATCCCCTCAAGTGGAGGCAACATACTAGAACACATCCTCACGAACATGGGGTCACACTGTTCAACACCAGACATATACCCATCATTGGTGAGATCAGATCATGGACTATTCTCAGTGGGAGTCCACATCCCACCCACACCCCAGATGGGAAATGAAACGCTGAAGACCTTCTCAAATGCCGACTTCACATTTCTGAGGACTGGTGTGGTCTCTTTCAAGGCCCCCAGGCCAGCAGACACCATTACCCAAGCCACTGTATCACTTAGAAATGCCTTCTACCAGCACCTCCAGGAGTGCATGGTTCAGGCAATCCCAAATAATAATGACTCTTTGTACCACAGGCAAGCATCCAGTCTGGTGGACCCTAGCCATAAACAAGCTGTACAACACAAGGAAGGAGCTACTACAAGATAGAGCGTAATCCATAGGGGGGAAGGCACACCTGCTCATTGTGAGTAAAACACTGGGTTCCCCCATACAATCATCCGAGGCATGTTTTGAGAGTAAACCCACTCAGGACTCCAGGGACAATCATGAGGCCTTTTTTACCTATGTTTGAAACCTGGGAGGAAACTCCCAGATATGCTCAGACTTAGTTCAGAATACTGTTGATATCACTGCACCTACAGACATTGGCAACATACTGACTGACAGGTTCAGTGCAGATTTCTCCCCCCCCCCAACTGGGGTGTATGTACACCAGAGGATTGTAGCCCCCCAAACATCTCCACTGCTGGGGTGGGAACTGCTCAATCCAAGGCAGAAAACACTTTATCCATGGGACCAGATGGTGTCCCCAGTTGTGTGCTCCATGAACTCAATGAGTAATTACACCCGCAGTTAGGGCAGCTGTTTAATCTTAGCCTCACCTCAGGATATGTTCCCAAGGAGTGGCATACAGCAATGGTGGACCCACTTCACAAAGGAGGTGCCTCCACCAACCCCAGAAACTACCATCCCATCAGCTTGACAAGCCTGTTCTGCTAAGCTATGGAGAGGATCATAATGGGAATTCTAAATAAAGACATAGGGGACTTGCAGACATTGGATCCAATCCAGTTTGGCTTTGTCAAGGGCAGATCATGCCTTTTAAACTTGGTTGACTTTTCAAAACACTCACCCAGGCCATTGACGTGGGCAAGGCAGTCCACACAGCCTACCTTGACCTGGCAAAGGCTTTCGACACAATACCCCACTCAGGTATCATTGAAAACATCACCAGCTTAATTGTGAACCCATACATCACAGCATGGGTTGCAAACTGGCTAAGTGACGGAACACACAGGGTCAAAGTTGCTGGTGCCAGTTCACACTCCAGAGCTGTCACAAGTGGTGTCCCACAGGGCTCAGTCCTGGGCCCACATTTGTTCAGTATCTACTTTTCAGAAGTACGAGCAAACACAGGAGGATTATGGCTGACAAAGTTTGAAGATGACTGCAAACTGGGAAGCATAGCTGAAACCCATCTGACACAGACATCCTTCAGAAGGGTCTCATAGACACAGATAACTGGTGCCACGGCCATGGCCTTACATTAAACACTAAACAATGCATAGCCATACCCTTCAGGAAGAACAAGGTTACCAATACTTCCCATCTAGGTGGCAATCCTCTAAGCACAACGTAGGTTATCAGGGACCTGGGCACCCAGGTTGACAGTGACCTTTTGCTTGACACTCACATTGCCAGGGTAGTTTGGAAGGCCTTCTACATTGGCCACCTCATCATGCAGTGATTCACATCTAGATCAAGGGAGGTCATCGTTCCCCTGTACTTATCACACCAATGATTGCATACACTGCCCCATTCAGATTGGATGGGCCCACAAATTCCTCGACAGGAGGTGAAAGGGTCTCAAACATATTTCTTATGCTGCCCGACTGAAGGGATTCCAGCTGTATTCAGTCACTTACTGACTGCTCAGAGGTGACCTGTGCCTGACATACAAGGCTATGTCCAACCCAGAATTTATGAACATGCTTCACCTCAAGACCTCTACATCCATCAGAACTACAAGGGCAGGAGACCTAAACCTCAACACAGATATTAATAGGATGTGCTGGAGGGACAGATTCATCACCCAGAGAGTCCATATGCTGTGGAACAACATCCTGGTACATGTGGGGCTGAGCACCTCACTGGCTTTGTTCAAGTGAGATCTTGACCAATGGATGGGAGATTGCAGGTATACCCAGGGATAACCTCAGTATCACTGCTTGACAGAGGCACAGCAAAATAATGGGCATATTATCCATCAACTTGCAGGGGTGGCAGAAGCCACAAAACTCTGGGCTAGGCTTATTAATGCCCTAGGGCAGATAGCCTAGTATGAACCTATGGACATAGGCCTGGGGCAGTTCCTGCTATTAGGACAGTGGTCTGCAGCAGGCTATATAGTAGTAGTCGGTTTTAGCCATTGGTTTTGACCATGGCTATTCCATGTTGCTTCTTGTTGTGGTACAAACATGGGTGTGTGGTTATCCATGCTATTTATTGCTAGACACCCTCATTTTGTATCTTGTTCCATGTTTTGCACATGTACATCACTGTATGACGGCAGCTGTTTCCAGGGTCATATGCGTGGATATGGATGTTAGTTGGGGTCCTCAGGTGTGCATATTGTACATGATATTACATTACTTAACACATGGCATTCATGCCTCAGGTGGTGCTGCAGGGCCACCTCTGTCGGATACACATACTACACTCCCTGTACATTTGGAAGCAGGTTGTGTCATGTTAGGCATCCCTGTTACTGTATGAGTGAGTCAGAGTGGGTATCAGTCCCAGTGTTCCTACTGACCAAGCGTATGTGCTATCGTTGCCTCTTTGCCAAGGCCAGGGCATACTGGGCATGCCTCCTTCTGCCTACTGGGACAAGGTCAGGTTGTTCCTCCTCCGAGTCACCCCTGCCTGTGGTGGCCTTGGCAATGGTGGGGATGATTGGCCCAGCCCTGTGCTGGTCCTGCTGCAGTTGTTTCCGCAGGATCATATTATGTAGCATAGCACATATCATGATCATTTGGGTACATGTAGTTGGTGTGTACTGCAAAGCTCCACCAGATGTGTCCAGACACCGGAACCGTGACTTGAGCAGCCCAAACACACGCTCTATGATATTACGTGTTTGTGCGTGTGCCTCATTATGGCGTTCCTGTTCAGGTGTGTGTGCATTTCTGATGGGTGTCATCAGCCACGGCTCAAGTGCATAACCTGCATCCCCACTAGGTGTCCGTGTGGGAAGTCCCCATTGGCAAATGATTGGTACAGCTGCGCCAGATGCCAGATGTGGGAATCGTGGTAGCTCCCAGGGCAGCCAGCACACACATTCATTATTATGCCCTGGGCATCACACACGACCTGGCAGTTGATGGAGGGTATCCCTTGCGGTTAATGTAGACTCTACCCGCTCACCGGCTGGTGCTTTGATGCGTATGTGCGTGCAGTCTATTGCACCCAGCACCTCAGGGTATCCCGCTATTTGCTGGAAGAGACGCATATTGCTGGCCACAACTTCACGGTCATTAGGGACATATATATGATCACTGACATGTGGTGACATGGCATCCAGGAACTGGTGCAGTACCCTGGAGGCTGATGCCTGTGATATCCCCATCATATCACCAGTTGGTCTCTGGAAGGTACCTGTTGCTAGTATTCTTAGGCCAACACATACCTTGGTTTCCACTGGGATGGGTTCCCCTCTGTTGGTTCTGTGTGTGAGGTGTGGCCTGCACAGCTCAACAATCTGCTGCAGGAGCTCTCTGTCCACTCTATAGCTCTACTATCTCCAGCTCATGTAACCCATGGTAGGTGACCCTGGGCCTGTATACTCTTCTCCTTCTCCTCACTCTGGGTTGTCTGTCAGCATCTGCATTGTCACCACCCTCAGCAATTCGCCTATGCCTGATTATAATAGCCATGGCAGCCCCTAGCATTTCTGCTCTGAGTTCAGCTTTATTTCAGTTTTCAATTCTGATAGCTTAGCTTCTGGCAGTATCTCTTGTGAGAAACAGCCTTCACTGCTCTTTGTTGTGTTTTAAGTGCTGGGCTGGGCTTCTAGTCTGCCTGTGTAATTGCCTGCTTGTAATTGTTTCCACCAATTAACTCCAGCAGTATTCCCTGGCAGTTTCCCTGTATTTTGGTTGTTTCCTGTTTCCTCTCTGTTTCCTGAGTGGGAGCAATGTGCACACCAGCTTAAACACGCTCACAGTCACTTAAACGCACACATCCCTACACAGTGTTACACGCTACACACATCCTTACACGGTGTTAGCTAGGCTGATTCATGCTAAAACGCTGCACACTGCCTTACACGTGCCCAAGAAACCGTTGTAAACAGTTTGCAACACGCTCCCACATGTTGAACCTGCCTTACACGCGTGCACACGCGCGCATACACGTTAATCAAGAAACTTTGAGTGTAGGGATAGCGTACACCCTCAATTTCTTGACTTTCCTAGTGTTCTGTTGGGACACACCTCCCTCCCTGATGTCTGTCTGTCATCTGTTACCTTACATTGCCCTCCAATCTGGGACATTTCTTTCTATCCTTCCCCTCCATGATGTCACCTACCTCTTACTCTGTTCCTCCCCCTTCTCTAACTCTTACACTACTCAGAAAGTGCTCATTACCTATGTGGCAGTGTGATTCAGTATTGTAACCCTCATTTACATAGGATTGCCTAGTAATGCTTAGTTACATATCTTACACGGAGCTTCCCCCCCTTGCCAACCACTAAACGGAGGCCATATTGTTTTTAGTCTGCAAGTCCCTCCATTGACATTCCATGTAATACATAAATCCCACAATTGTGGGCTTATAAACTTCGGTTTTCAGTTTTAGGTAGCGCACCCCGTTTATGCTGGTGTCGCTGCAGTTAAACACAATAATCCCGTGAAAAAAGAAAAAGTTAAATAACTTATTTTTGCAACACTTTTTCATGCCAATGGCCACATATTTGGCCATTGGCATGCTTAATGACACATATGCACCCTTTATTTGGAGCTGACATAGCTCCGTTTTGATTTTGCAGAAATGTACTCAGTTGTCAGCTGAGTACATTTCTGCAGCTAACACGTCCATTACACGGACTGGTTTCTGCTTCGTGGATCGCTCAAATGCCTCATTTGCATATCTTGGAGCTGCAAATGAGGTATTGAGCATTTCCACGCCCAGTCCGTGTAAGAGACGTGTTAGCTGTCTCTTACACGGAGGTTTGGGCTGTACCTGAATCGGGAGGCTTACACGGAGGCTTACACTACTCTTGAACTCCGTGTAAGCCTTCCTGAATCTGGCCCATTGTGTTTATTACCGTTTCTATCTAAATTATCTTCTTGCAGCTTATAAAAGTCTTCTAAACATAATTTTTCAAAAGCTGTAACTAAAGAATTGGTAGTAGGTAAATATGTACTAGGTTTCTTAAACTCACAAACATTACTTCTATAACTATCATTATCTTTAAAATTCAATTTCAACAATAAATTTCTAATGAACATTTTAAAATCTAAAACAGCTTCTGTAAAATCTAGTTTCTGTGTAGGAATAAATGACAAACCTTTAGCGAAAAGAGAAATCTCATCTTCAATCAATGTATAAGTGGACAAGTTCAAAATGAGTCCTTCTGTTTGTTCCAGAACTTCTTTAAGGTCGGCGTACCATTTGTTTCTCCTTCTATCTTCCTTTTCATCCGATTCCGGCTCTGTGACCGCAACCTCTGTTGGTGGAACATTCTCTGCTCCTTTATTGGAAGTGGAAATGGCAGTTGACCTAAAAAGATGAAGAAACAGCCGGCTTGCCATTTCCAAAGTGATTCGTTGAAGTAATTGCTTTAGTTGATGCTACAGCAGGTTCCTGCTCATCTGAGTGATGAATTTGGGCTGTTACTTGAAACGTTTCTTCCTTGCTCCTAATGCAGACGCTGGAACCTCCTTCTCTCTCACCGTCTCGGGCAGCACATTCTCGTCATGACGTCGCTCACATGGACCAGTCCGACCATCTGGAGGGCTCTCAGCATTGGTTTGAATAGTGGATTACTCATTACAACTAATACTGGCCATATTGTGCAGACGATCAATAATCCTGCTCACACCAATAGATTTAACATCATTGCTAGCCGTTTGTTCACTATATCGTGAGCTGCAAAGTCAGCTCGATCTCTGGCTAACTTCTTTAACTTAATTTTGCAAAGTCTGCACTCATATATTTATAATACAATATTAAATACATGAGTATGATGCATACTATTTCTATGTAGAAATTGGTTACAATAACATAGTTTCCTCTATAGTTTTGTTGTTACTCCATCCTTCACATCCATTATAACACTCACATCTAAAAAATCCACTGGTATTTAGGGCATCCAGACTCAGTGTTAAAAATGATGCATTTATCCAGCAAACTCAATATTTAGAGAAAGCTTTTATTGCTAGGGGTTATGCTGAGAATCATATTAATGAAAGTGTTAGGACTGTCACTGAACTAAGAAGTGACAGAGCTAAACCTTATTTTGATAAGAAATATACGAGAAATACTGAAGAGAATGTATATAGCGAAGAGAATAACAAACTAAAAATGTGTATGTATTACTCTAGTGATGTCAAACGCTATATAAATATCATAGAGAAACACTGGAAAATGTTAACTACTGATGAAGTTATGAGACGTATTATAAATGAGAAACCTAAATTTGTTTACAAAAATATGAAATCTCTAAAACAACGCCTTTGTGCCCCTAAGAAGAATAAGAGATTGCTAAATAAACACTGTACTATGCCATGTGGACATTGTAAATGCTGCCAGTATATTGACAGCAGTGGAAAGTATACCCATCCTGATCAAAAGAGAACATATAAATTTAAAGTTTATGCCACTTGTGACACTGCTCATGTGGTATATTTGGCTTATTGTTCCACTTGTTTCAAATTTTATGTAGGGAAAATGGACAGCGCACTAAAAGAGAGAATTAGAGAACATCACTATCACATTAATAAAGGTAGTAATGTTAGTGCCCTGTCCAAGCATATATTAAGTACAGATAGTTCCCATTCTTTTAAGTTTATGGTAGTGGAATGTATTTTTGATAGCATCAGGAAGGGAGATGTTAATAATTTAACAGAGCAGTTAGAATCCAAATGGATAATCAGGCTACGAGGAGACTTTGGGCATGGCCTTAATGATAGGGTACCCATCAAACCAAGGCTTAGAGCCAGAAGTTTGAAGAAATAAAATAATATATGTATTCATGAATTTTATAACTGTTTAATGAATATGAATATCTATTTTTGGAATGAATATTTATTTTAGGAATGTTTTATTTTATTCATTTTTTATTCCTTAATATAATGTATTAGTGTTTGCCATTTAGTTGTAGATTAAATGTTACTAACTTTGTATGTATTTTTTTATAGATGTGATGTACCTTTTAGTATTGTGTGAATAGTCATGTGATTTACTGAACTGATTATATAAATGGTTCTGTCTGTGTCTTAGCATACATCTGATGAAGTAGCTTTGCTATGAAAGCGCTTATGTACCTGTTGTTCTATATTAAAGGAAAGATTTATACTGGCATTCCTTGCTATCCTTGGATCCTTTTGTGTCTTTTATGTGGTTTACATTTTTAGATGAATGTTCTGAACTACGTTAACTTTGTGGCAGACAGAGCTGCAGTCATTTTCTGATCAATCAGAGCACCTAATAACTGCTATCAACACCTCAGTCAAGTGATGATTTACCTTAGCAGTGAAGAACTTGAACATCTTCTGTTACAAGTAAGTAAGATTTACGTAACTGCACTTTACAATAGATCATTTGCTTATAAATCTTCCTTAATTTTAATATCCTAACTACTTGCCTCAAATGTGTCTTCAAGCATTAAATTAATCTGTTGAGGAGAATGTTCAGCTTCTGCTGTTGACCACTTTAGGCCATGAAAACTGGCTACTATACTTTTTATGGGTCTATATTGCATAATCGAAAGAGCTAAATATCGAATCTACTTACGTCGACACATAAACAGTGAACCGTATAAAAAGCGAACAACATTAACATTGAAAAACATAACATCAAAAAAGAATAGTTGGCCAAAGCACATACATTAGTGACGTAATACACCATCTATAGCAGGACACACCTACACTAGTTATTGACAATAACTGTACTTGATATTCACATCATACGTTACACTTTTACAAAGGAACCCTGTATAAAATAATCTGTATTTATATATAGTAAAGACACGAAGTAAACTTTTACAACACACTCATGGCCGGAAGTGATAAAAGCAGGAGTGATGCGAAATAAAAATGTGTGTATGGCAATCCGTATCCTTAACAATGGTTACATATACACTGACAGCTCCTGGTGTGATAGGTAATAGTTACCTCACAGTAAAATCTCAAAAAAACAAGGACATATTGGTAGTGGATGGTTACTTATATAATCTAGAAAAGGTGATGAAATCTAGGAAATACTGGTGCTGCTGTAGCTATGTTATTGAAAGCGTAATGTACTTTGTATGCAAGTCGTAGTTACATGGAACGACTACACTTTATATTGATTGCTTACATGCCACTGCACGGGTATAGTATGTTACACTTATTCACGCTTTTCTGTAATGTTATTATTTTAGTTATTTCCGTTTGTGTCAAGAGTTGTATAACATTCATGGGTGAAATCACAATATAAGGAAGAGTAGTGTGTTTTATTTCACTTTAGGAACGTTATTATTCACCTATGGTGCGAGGTATATTTACGTTGTGTATATCACACCAGGTTGATGCTGTTGGCCAAACAAAATTTTTTGATGCTTTCAGTTTCGCTATTTATAATGTTCGCTATAATTAGCGGTTGATGTATATGTGTCGACGTAAGTAGATTTGATATTTAGCTCTGTCGATGATGCAATATAGACCCACTTTTTATATATAAGATAATCCACCTAGGTAAGACTTCAGTATGGCTTTTCACAGATCCCAGCTCAGCATCTCTTTCTCTCATGCATGTGTTTCCAATGTTTGTTCCTAGTGTGTTAATGTAGTGTGAGTCATCATCCAAGCACTCATGTTCTCATATTCTGCAGTCTGATAACCTATGATGTATATAACTCAGTCATCCAGTCTTCAATTCCTAGGTTAGACATAACCCATTAGAAATTCAAAGCAATATTTATATAAACAGAAAAAAGCAACCTTGACCAAACTTCTTTTCCGCTCCTTAAAATCTCATGGTATGTGATCTAACAACTTTCCCGGATACTGAGAGCAATGCACCCAGCTACTTAAAGGAGATAAAATAAAATATTTTCCATAAATAAGGGTATATATTTTGTAAATGAAGGAAGGTTTTGAAATTACAGACAATCCTCTTCTTTCAATTTGTTAATTTCACAGAATTATCTAAAATATCCTCTCGTACTACCTTTCTGGCTCCATCAGGTATGTTAGTAAATCATCTGCAAAGAGGAATAATGTTGCCTCACTTCCTAGTCTATCTACATCTATATTCAAATTTCTCAAATACTGTACAGCTGGCTCAATATAAAATGCAAAAAAATAAAATAAAACAGTAGGGCAGGCATCCCTGTTTGGTACAATGCATTAAACTGAGTAGAGCTGGAATCTCACTGATGTCTTAACCACATCCATTGAGTATATATATATATATATATATATAAAAAAAAATATATATATATATATATATATATATAAAATATATATATATATATATATATATATATATATATATATATATATATATATAGTACAACAGTAGCATAAAATTGTCAAGGAAACCACACCATTTGTGGGTATGAAAAAAGTCTCACTTAACTCTGTCAGATGCCTTTTTGGTGTCAAGGCTTGTAACTAACAAGGGAGGACTCAACGTATTGGTGTGTTGAATGAATAATGTGGTCTGCAAGGTCTTATGAAATGTCTGTTTGTCCCTCACTTACCCACACTGATCTAAATAAATCAGTTTTAGCATCAGCAAAGCTAGTCTACATGTCAAAAATGGACATACGTAGTTTATAATCATAATTCAAATATGATATGAGTTTGGAGGAAGAAGGCAACTCCAGGCCTTTACTGTCTTTATAAATATCCACTGCTATAGGAATACATTTTGTTTCAGAATCTTGTCACCACAATAAACAGAACATGCTGGAGGGATAGATCCCTGTCCCAGAGACTTCCCATACTCTGGAACAGACTACCTATCTATATCAAACAAAGCTCCTCATTAGCACTCTTCAAGAAAAATCTTGATGATTGGATGGGAAATAGGAAATTCACCCCATGGATCACTTCTGTGGCTCTGCTCGACAGTGGCACAGGAAAATAACTTTCTTGGGTGGCAAAAGCCAGGGTACCTTTTTGGCTGGGCTTGTATAGGTGTGTGGTGTGGCAACAACATAAGGTCTGAGTACAAAGTGTAAATTTCTGGCTACACCCCTGGTTGATAGTAATCCTGAAATGCCTGGAGTATCTCTCCAAGATCTCTAGTTACAATCCACTCTCCATTATTGTAATTTGGGGTATTAATCCACGCTCTTTTAAATGCCCCCCTACTTTTTTGTTGCTTTTTTTCCTACCTGCCTCCCATCCAACCTATTTGTTCAGCCAAGAGTCATACATGCCCATAATCACTCCGGGGTTTGGAATGAAACGGGTGAGACCAATAACTTCCAACAGTACTCTTGCTCTTGGGAGGACATATGTGTAGCTCCCAAATATGCAACAAAGTCAAGAGGATTTACAATTTTTGCTTGGAGGTGTTTGCAAAAGTATTTTTATATCCCAAGCAGAAGCCAAAGATTTTTTTACCCAGGTATACTGCAAATGTTGGAGGTGTGATGGGAAAAAAGAAGGAACTGGGAACATCTGTTACGGAAGTATAATGAGACGGGAGAACTGGGAACATCTGTTACGGAAGTGTAATAAGATGGAAGAACTGGGAACATCTGTTACGGAAGTGTAATGAGACGGGAGAACTGGGAACATCTGTTACGGAAGTGTAATGAGACGGGAGAACTGGGAACATCTGTTACGGAAGTGTAATGAGATGGGAGAACTGGGAACATCTGTTACGGAAGTGTAATGAGACGGGAGAACTGGGAACATCTGTTACGGAAGTATAATGAGACGGGAGAACTGGGAACATCTGTTACGGAAGTGTAATAAGATGGAAGAACTGGGAACATCTGTTACGGAAGTATAATGAGACGGGAGAACTGGGAACATCTGTTACGGAAGTGTAATAAGATGGAAGAACTGGGAACATCTGTTACGGAAGTGTAATGAGACGGGAGAACTGGGAACATCTGTTACGGAAGTGTAATGAGACGGGAGAACTGGGAACATCTGTTACGGAAGTGTAATAAGATGGAAGAACTGGGAACATCTGTTACGGAAGTGTAATGAGACGGGAGAACTGGGAACATCTGTTACGGAAGTGTAATGAGATGGAAGAACTGGGAACATCTGTTACGGAAGTATAATGAGACGGGAGAACTGGGAACATCTGTTACGGAAGTGTAATAAGATGGAAGAACTGGGAACATCTGTTACGGAAGTGTAATGAGACGGGAGAACTGGGAACATCTGTTACGGAAGTGTAATGAGATGGAAGAACTGGGAACATCTGTTACGGAAGTGTAATGAGACGGAGAACTGGGAACATCTGTTACGGAAGTGTAATAAGATGGAAGAACTGGGAACATCTGTTACGGAAGTGTAATGAGACGGGAGAACTGGGAACATCTGTTACGGAAGTGTAATGAGATGGAAGAACTGGGAACATCTGTTACGGAAGTGTAATGAGACGGGAGAACTGGGAACATCTGTTACGGAAGTGTAATGAGACGGGAGAACTGGGAACATCTGTTACGGAAGTGTAATGAGACGGGAGAACTGGGAACATCTGTTACGGAAGTGTAATGAGACGGGAGAACTGGGAACATCTGTTACAGAAGTGTAATGAGACGGGAGAACTGGGAACATCTGTTACGGAAGTGTAATGAGATGGAAGAACTGGGAACATCTGTTACGGAAGTGTAATGAGACGGGAGAACTGGGAACATCTGTTACGGAAGTGTAATGAGATGGAAGAACTGGGAACATCTGTTACGGAAGTGTAATGAGACGGGAGAACTGGGAACATCTGTTACGGAAGTGTAATGAGATGGAAGAACTGGGAACATCTGTTACAGAAGTGTAATGAGACGGGAGAACTGGGAACATCTGTTACGGAAGCGTAATGAGATGGAAGAACTGGGAACATCTGTTACGGAAGTGTAATGAGACGGGAGAACTGGGAACATCTGTTACGGAAGTGTAATGAGATGGAAGAACTGGGAACATCTGTTACGGAAGTGTAATGAGACGGGAGAACTGGGAACATCTGTTACGGAAGTGTAATGAGACGGGAGAACTGGGAACATCTGTTACGGAAGTGTAATGAGACGGGAGAACTGGAAACATCTGTTACGGAAGTGTAATGAGACGGGAGAACTGGGAACATCTGTTACGGAAGTGTAATGAGACGGGAGAACTGGGAACATCTGTTACGGAAGTGTAATGAGACGGAAGAACTGGGAACATCTGTTACGGAAGTGTAATGAGACTGGAGAACTGGGAACATATGTTACGGAAGTGTAATGAGATGGAAGAACTGGAAACATCTGTTACGGAAGTGTAATGAGATGGAAGAACTGGGAACATCTGTTACGGAAGTGTAATGAGACAGGAGAACTGGGAACATATGTTACGGAAGTGTAATGAGATGGAAGAACTGGAAACATCTGTTACGGAAGTGTAATGAGATGGAAGAACTGGGAACATCTGTTACGGAAGTGTAATGAGATGGGAGAACTGGGAACATCTGTTACGGAAGTGTAATGAGACGGGAGAACTGGGAACATCTGTTACGGAAGTGTAATGAGACGGGAGAACTGGGAACATCTGTTACAGAAGTGTAATGAGACGGGAGAACTGGGAACATCTGTTACGGAAGTGTAATGAGACGGGAGAACTGGGAACATCTGTTACGGAAGTGTAATGAGATGGAAGAACTGGGAACATATGTTACGGAAGTGTAATGAGATGGAAGAACTGGGAACATCTGCTACGGAAGTGTAATGAGATGGGAGAACTGGGAACATCTGTTACGGAAGTGTAATGAGATGGGAGAACTGGGAACATATGTTACGGAAGTGTAATGAGATGGGAGAACTGGGAACATCTGTTACGGAAGTGTAATGAGATGGAAGAACTGGGAACATATGTTACGGAAGTGTAATGAGATGGAAGAACTGGGAACATATGTTACGGAAGAGTAATGAGATGGGAGAACTGGGAACATATGTTACGGAAGTGTAATGAGATGGAAGAACTGGGAACATCTGTTACGGAAGTGTAATGAGATGGAAGAACTGGGAACATCTATTACGGAAGTGTAATGAGATGGGAGAACTGGGAACATATGTTACGGAAGTGTAATGAGATGGAAGAACTGGGAACATCTGTTACGGAAGTGTAATGAGATGGAAGAACTGGGAACATCTGTTACGGAAGTGTAATGAGATGGGAGAACTGGGAACATATGTTACGGAAGTGTAATGAGATGGAAGACTTTAACAAATCCCTACAAACTACCGTGTCACAACTATTAGATGATCAAATGGATGTAGCTAAGGAAATGATTTTTGAGCTGGGATACAGGATCTGAATTGCCCAGATATAGTAAGGCATTATTAAGTTTAAGTTTGTTGGCTGCCAAAAATAAATAATTACTAGAAAATGAAATCAAAGTCTAAACCAACAGTATTTGAAGTAGCAAATATTGTTACAGACATAAAAGAAGTGGAAGTAGAATGTTTAGAAAAGGACAGGAGGAAGTTATATAGAAAAATGGAAACTGTGGGAACAATACATGCAGAAAAATGTTTTTAGGAGGAATGATGTTTAAGGGAAGGCAAGAACTGACAAATTTATGTAATGTTGGATTTATTATATTGTACAAAAAATGTACATGATGTATAATGTTTGTAACTATGAAGAAATAAATATGGTTTGTTTCCTTTTATATAAATGTAACTTTGTCCATGCCACAAGTGATAATTTAATAAAGGTGTTCTTTACTCTGCTGAATCAGAAATGGTTACTGTAGGGTATACACCTAGCTTACACCTCCTGGTAGCCTTTCTGAATCAGGACCAGAGTCTCAGCAAAAAAAAGTAATTGCCCTGTATAGGTTCTTCACCATTTAAAGAAAACTGCACCTCATAACAAAAAAAAATGTTTTCTGAGCTATTTTAACGTCTCAAAATCACTCCGAGTGTTCTTATAGAATTTTAATATGTTTTTCCACAAAATGGCTGCCAGTGGACCTTGACATATCAACACAATCTTGTTTTTCTTCAACCTTTTCTCCTTCTCATACTCTATTTCAGGTCTACCTTATATGAGTCATGCTAAACATAAGGAAGTCGTGGTGCATTGCCATGCCATTGACATATAATGAGATTAATTTCAGTCGCTGTCTTCTTGTATACCGTCTGTTGCAAGAAGATTAATTTCAGTCACTGTCTTCTTGTATATCTTCTGTTGCAGGAAGATTAATTTCAGTCGCTGTCTTCTTGTATACCGTCTGTTGCAGGAAGATTAATTTCAGTCGCTGTCTTCTTGTATACCTTCTGTTGCAGGAAGATTAATTTCAGTTGCTGTCTTCTTGTATACCTTCTGATGCAGGAAGATTAATTTCAGTCGCTGTCTTTTTGTATACCTTCTGTTGCAGGAAGATTAATTTCAGTCGCTGTCTTCTTGTATACCTTCTGTTGCAGGAAGATTAATTTCAGTCGCTGTCTTCTTGTATACCTTCTGTTGCAGGAAGATTAATTTCAGTCGCTGTCTTCTTGTATACCTTCTGTTGCAAGAAGATTAATTTCAGTCGCTGTCTTCTTGTATATCTTCTGTTGCAGGAAGATTAATTTCAGTCGCTGTCTTCTTGTATACCGTCTGTTGCAGGAAGATTAATTTCAGTCGCTGTCTTCTTGTATACCTTCTGTTGCAGGAAGATTAATTTCAGTCGCTATCTTCTTGTATACCTTCTGTTGCAGGAAGATTAAATTCAGTCGCTGTCTTCTTGTATACCTTCTGTTGCAGGAAGATTAATTTCAGTCGCTGTCTTCTTGTATACCTTCTGTTGCAGGAAGATTAATTTCAGTCGCTGTCTTCTTGTATACCTTCTGTTGCAGGAAGATTAATTTCAGTCGCTGTCTTCTTGTATACCTTCTGTTGCAGGAAGATTAATTTCAGTCGCTGTCTTCTTGTATACCTTCTGTTGCAGGAAAATTAATTTCAGTCGCTGTCTTCTTGTATACCTTCTGTTGCAGGAAGATTAATTTCAGTCGCTGTCTTCTTGTATACCTTCTGTTGCAGGAAGATTAATTTCAGTCGCCGTCTTCTTGTATATCTTCTGTAACACAACTGCTTCTTTTATTTCTTGAATAGCCCTCGTCTGTGTGAGTCTAATGGCTTGTTTTACACTATACTAAGGAGTTATACAGCTGCAATCAAAAAGTACCGATATTGCAGGCTTTCGTACTCCAAGATGAATTGACAGTGCCCCCCACACACACTATTTCTGAGGTGACAAGACTGTGACTGCACTTACAGTTTCATGTGTGGCAGCACTACTGGAATAGAATGGGTTTCAGAATAATTCTGTTCCCCAGAGCCTGCACTGGAAAGATTTTTATTTTTATTTTTTTTACCTGCATGTTAAAGTAAATTTCAGTCTTGTTTCCCCCTAAGTTTGAAAACAAAATATGACCAACTTTCTAGTCTTTAACTTTGAATAACTGTTTTTTTACTAAGCCACAGATGTCTTGTAGCATTTGGGCTAGATTCAATAACACCTACACTAAGTGTACATGATCTGTATTCAGAAACATCCCTACCACATTTTTTGCATTTTCTAGTCACTCAGAAACAATATACTAAGTGTACATGTAGTCTACAGTTCGTGGTAAATCCCCCTCAGTATTTAAAGCTGCGAGAAAATACGTAGGAAAACTAGAATTAGGAGGAAGAACGTGTCAATTATGACTGTGTTGTCTGTTCACTCAGAACGGTGTATACATTGTGCAGGTGTTAATGAATCCCAGGGGGTATCTGTTCTTGTTATTCACTATGCTTGTGTTGTCTGTTTACTCAGAACGATGTACACTTAGTGCAGGCGGTAATGAATCCCATGCTCTATCTGTTCTTGTTATTCTCTATGCTTGTGTTGTCTTTTCACTCAGAACAGTGTACACTTAGTGCAGGTGTTAATGAATCCCATGCTCTATCTGTTTTTGTTATTCTATATGCTTGTGTTGTCTTTTCACTCAGAACGGTATACACTTATTTTATTTATTTTATTTATTTTACATTTGTTGACCGGGCTAGTCTAGCTGGACATATATCCGTTTTCAGTAGAGGCCCGGGGAGAAAAGCTCCAATTACATGAAGTAAGAAAACATTTCAGCAAAAAACAAAGCAAACTACAAAAAATACAATGGTAGGCTTGTGTCAGAATTGAACAAAAAAAAAAAACAAGTAGCAAACACAAGGCAAGTTAACCAAAAACAGCTGATTAACAATACAAATGTCAGGAATGCAGCATACTAAAGTTAGAATAATAAAAACTTATAAGAAAATCACAAGATGGTCAAACATGCAGAAGGAAAATAAAACAAATTGTTTAAAAAGAATATAAAAGAAGTAGCTGGCATCAATTAGTTATATTATTTAGAGGGACAGTTAGGGGATAGTGAGGGGAGGTAGTAGTAAGGGAGAAGTAATTTCAGTCGGGTTTAGTACAAGGACATAGCCACTGAGTTTTAAGATATTCTTTGATGTGTTTTTTGAATAGGGGTGTGGAGTCTAGGTTAGTTATTTCTTGAGGGAGTTGATTCCAGATTTTCCCAACAGAGTTTGCAAATAATGAGTCACCAGCTTTATTGTATGATTTAGTAGAGGCTACTAGAAGTTTATTAGCAGAGCGTAGAGTAGCTAGGTTCTTATAAGGTGAGATAAGTTTTGTAAGGCTTTGGGTAGCTTCTGGGTAGTGAAGAGACTTATGAACGATAAGTAGTTGCTGATAGAGTAAGTGGTTATTTAGTTCTAACCAATCGAGTTGCATGAGGTTGAGACAATGGTGAGTTCTAAAGGGAGTAGCAGAAATGAATCTAGATATACTATTATAACAGGTAGAGAGTTTGGTCAAGTTATTCTTTGATAAGTTAGTATATATAGCAGTGGCATACAAAAGGGTAGAGATCAGGTGGGTCTGGGCAATGGTCTTTCTAGCTGCTGGGGTAAGAAAGGGTTTAATTCTGTAGAGAGTACCTATTTTTTGTTAACTGATTTAATGGTGTTGTTAATATGGTCATCAAAATTAAGACGGTTATCAATAGTTACACCTAGTAGGCGAGTGGTCATGTCTGGGTTAATACAGGTAGCATTATTAGAGGAGATGGTAAAGAAAGGTGTGGAAGATTTGTGAGTCTGAGTGAAGAGAAGAAGTTTTGTTTTTTGGCATTAAGAAGAAGGGAGTGTTCCATAAACCACTTTTCTACATCGTGGAAGACTGGGTGAGGGACTGGAGGGAGGACACATTATTAGCAGAACAGATTAAAGTTGAGTCATCAGCATACTGAATACAGATGGCTTGGGGTATATTCACGTGTAGGTCATTTATAAATAAAGAAAAAAGAAGGGGACCTAAAATAGAGCCTTGAGGAACTCCAATGTTTACTGGTAGTAAGGAAGAAAGGTTGTTTTCCCATAGCACTGCTTGTTGCCTGTTTTGGAGATAGCTCCGAAACCATTGAAGTGCTTGTGAGCCAAGAGAGTATTGATTTAGTTTATCAAGATGTATGTTATGGTTAACCATGTCGAAAGCTTTTGACAAGTCTAGAAATAGAGCAGAGGACAATAGATTATTGTTTTTGTTGTTATTTATGGTGTCTGTGAAAGAGAGGAGGGCAGTTGTAGTGCTGTGGGAAGGTCTGAAACCATGTTGACAATTGGCTAGTAATCTGTTTTGTAGAAGATAGTTGAGAAATTGTTTGTGTATGCATCTTTCCATAATCTTTGCTAATGGGGAGAGTAAGGCAATAGGTCGAAAGTTTGAGAACTCAGTAGAGGAGCCACCTTTATGCAGAGGAATTATATGAGATATTTTCCATATGGTGGGAATTTTCCCCTCAGAGATAGTCCTATTAATAAGTATGGATATGGGGTAGTCTATAGCTTCTGCAGCAATTTGTAGGTATTCTGATTGCAGTAGATCAGCGGATGGAGTACAAGGTTTAAGTTTCTTGAGAAGCTTGTAAATAAGAGATGTAGCTACAGGTTGAAGGTGAAAGGCATTCAAGGAGGTGCTAGGGGTATTTGTGAAGATAACTGTGGATGAGGGTAATGAATTAGCAAGGGTTTGAATGACTTCTGTAAAATACTTGTTAAAGGCATCAGGGATCTGGGTGGAATTGTTAAGGTTAAAGCCTGAAGGGGTAGGAGTAGTTGTATGTCCTGGTTTAAGAAGTGTGTTAATACCTGACCAGAACTTTTGAGGGGTATGTTGAGTGGATTGTTGAAGGTGTAGATAAAATTCCTTTTTGTCTGTAAGAGTATCTTTCTTAGTAGCATTTCTTAATTGTTTAAAGAGGAGGTGATCTGATGGACATTTGGTAGCTCTCCATTTAGCCCACATTTTATTTCTCAGGACCATTTTATTCTTAGTTTGTCTAGTTAACCATGGTGCTGTTTTGGATCTTATCCTAGTAGAGTGAATGGGAGCATGAAAGTCAAGGATCTGTAGAAAGTTGGTATTAAAGTAGGCCACTGCCTCATTAAGTTCAAGGTGAGGCAGTGGAGACCAGTCACATGCTTTTAATTCAGCCAGGAACTTTTCAGGATTGAAGAATTTTTTTGAGCGGGATGTCTTGAGTTTATGTGTAGTTGGGATATGCAATTTTTGTCTAACAACATATGTGAGCATATGGTCACTAATATTATCAGGAAGAGTTCCTGGAGTGTAGATGTCAGGATGGTTATTAATAAGGATCCAATCTAGAGTTGTTTCTTTTTTATTAGGTTTGTGGATTCTAGTTGGAGTGGTTATTAATTGAGAGAACCCATAGAGGTTTATGTGGTTAGTAGGGTGCTGGGATGAACAGGTTAACCAGTCAATGTTGAAGTCACCAAGTATTATGGTTTCTTGGGGTAGCTGGTTAGAAAGTGAGCTAAGTAAGTTTTCAAGAATCTGAGTATTATTTCCAGGGGGAAGGTACAAACAAATTAGAAAGATTGATTTATTATTGTTAATTTGAAGTTTGATAGATAATATTTCGGCTCTGGAGTCTAGTGATGGAAGTTCATTATAGAGGGTCACTTTAACATTAGCTTTATAGATAATGGCTATACCTCCACCTTTCTTTTTTATGCGGTCACATCTAAGTATATTATAGCCAGGAGGGGTGATTTCCTGGTCTTGAGTAGAGGGTTTTAGCCAAGTTTCAGTGAGACATAGAATATGAAATGAATGTAAGTCTAGGAGTGCATGTAGGTGGTGAGTTTTGTTATTTAAACTTCTAATATTTAGGTGACCTATCTGAAGGGAGTTGACACCTTTAGTATATGATGGTGGTATTGGTAAAGAAGTATCGTTTAGATTTAAGTTACAGTTAGTATTAGGGCCAGGGTTAGGATGAATATCTCCATGTAGGAGGAGGTTGCACTGGGGGTACAATTGGCATTTAAGGATCTTTGGTGTGCTATAAAGATACTTTTTGTTTAAGTAGTATGACATATGATATGTTCTGTGATATTTTGGTAGTAAAAAGTTAGTGGAACAAGTTATATTACTATGACTGAGGAAGTTGATACAAGAGGTAGGTAAAGTTTGTTGGAGGTGAAGGTTATGTTCATGTAAAATACTGTTTTCAAAGAAGGTCATGTAATAAGGTGTGGATAGTAAGGCTATAGTAGCAGAAAAGAGAAGGATAAGTTTGAAAGTGGCTTTGAGTATAGGTGACATGGTAGTAAGTATCAAGTGAATATAGTCAGTGATAGTAAATAAGTTTAAAGGGCAAGTAGTAATGTGCCATCCTACAGAGAAAGGTGTAGATTGAAAAGGAGAAAAGGAGAACAGATAAAGCAAATAGAAGATAGGCAGAGGTTGTAGTAGACAGGTAGGTACTATTTAGTAGGAGTACCGAGTAAGGGTGAATGTAGATATGGAGAAGTAAAGTGATGTTGTTAAATGGGGGATAACAGATAAAGTGAGTTTGAACTAAAGATAGAATGTGGAGCTGGGTGGAGCCAGATGAGGTTGGAGAAACTAAAGAGGTAAAATATACAAGGGGAGAGGTTTAGATATGTAGAGGAAGATGATTGGTGGAGAGTGATAGAAGGAGTGTCCAATGTGTAATAAGTTAAGGACCCCTGGGGGTGGGTGGGAATTGGGGGTAGGGAGGGGAGCGGAGCGGGGCAGACACAAGTAAGGTGAGAGCAGTGGGAGAGAGACAATCAGTAAGGTGGAAGCCCAGTGCAAGAGGCAGGAGAAGGGAACCAGAGTAAGGGTATACAGGGGCTAAGGGAAAAATGTAAGGAGGAGAGAGCAAGGAAAGAAGAAAGGAAATTCAGGGAGAGAAAATAGGGGAAGCTAGTAGGGATGGAGGTAGTGAAGGGGAGGTAGGTAGAGGGTAGATAGGACTCTTGGATAGACAAGGAAAGGGTCACTGAAACGCGGAGATGGACTATGGTAAAGGGTAGAAGAATAGTCGGGGGGAGGAGGTTTGGGCTGCTGGCAGAGTCAGGTGGTAGTCTAACACATCTAACCAAGTATAGGACTACTAATAACAAAAATATGCTTTTGAAAAGATCAAAAACACTGAGACATACAAAACAGGTTGCTGTGGCTTTAGTCCAGGGAGGTTACTTAACCCAGGTGGATAATACCCCCGGCAGGTTTTGGTAGGAGGATTAGGTAGCTCTTAGGATTCCAATAGGGCACTTCAGTCTTTCAGAAAATGAGAATAATACCTTAAGCCAGCTGGTAAGAAAAATAAAATGAAAATGTGTGAGCAGAATGTTATAAAATGAATGTAGATTAAGAGGTGAAAATATTCTTAAACACTACAACAGTATCAGTCTAACACAATGAAGTTAAGACATAAAAATGCATAAGCTCCATCAGGCAAGAAATAGTAGAAACATACAAGGATAAGCACCAGTATGAAAACAGCCTAATGTCAAGAATAAAAGGTACAAACTGTAGTTCAGTTGAAACTCAGCATCCTCAGACATTTAAAAACAATTAACAACAATTGCGGAGGACAAGTACACATTGCAAAATAGTGGCTAAAAGGTACAAACTATCATTCAGTTAGTGATCTGCATCCACAGGCATTTAAAAAAATGTTAACAGCAGTTGCTGAGGACAATTACACATTACAAAATAGAGGCTTTCCCCACTGAAAACTCTGAGACCTTACACGCCGGTTCCAAGATGGCGACAAGGAGTAATTAAGCGGGAAACAAGAAAATAAAACAAATACTCTCGGAGAGTAATTAGTATCTCTGAGTAACAGACTCTAGTAGCTGCAGAGCATAATATAGGCAACCTGAAAGTTATTGCGACCTGGCTGGCGCTTCGGGCAAACCGAAAACAAAGTCTAGTTACTAATTATACAGATACCTACAAGGACAGAATTACTATAAAGAACAGTGAAGGTATTAGTGCAGGTATTAGTGCAGGTGTTAATGAATCCCATGCTCTATCTGTTCTTGTTATTCCCTATTTTTCTGTTGTCTGTTCACTCAGAACGGTGTACACTTAGTGCAGGCATTAATGAATCCCATGCTCTATCTGTTCTTTTTATTCTCTATGCTTGTGTTGTCTGTTCACTCTGAATGGTGCACTCTTAGTTCAGGCGTTAATGAATCCCATGTTCTATCTGTCCTGTAATTCTCTATGCTTGTGTTGTCTTTTCACTCAGAATGGTGCACACAGTGCAGGCATTAATGAATCCCATGCTCTATCTGTTTTTTTATTCTTTATGCTTGTGTTGTCTGTTCACTCAGAACTGTGTACATTTACTGCAGGTGTTAATGAATTCCATGGTCTATCTGTTCTTGGTATTCTTTATGCTTGTGTTGTCTGTTCACTCGGAACGGTGTACACTTACTGCAGGAGTTAATGAATCTCATACTCTATCTGTTCTTGTGATTCTCTATGCTTGTGTTGTCTGTTTCCTCAGAATGGCTTACACTTAGTGCAGGCGTTAATGAATCCCAGGGTCTATCTGTTCTTGTTATTCTCAATGCTTGTGTTGTCTGTTCAATTAGAACGGTGCACACTTAGTGCAGGCGTTAATGAATCCCAGGCTCGATCTGTACCTGTTATTCTGTATGCTTGTGTTGTCTGTTCACTCACAACGGTGTATACTTAGTGCAGGTGGTAATGAATCCCAGGGTCTATCTGTTATTCTCAATGCTTGTGTTGTCTGTTCTCTCACAACAGTGTACATTTAGTGCAGGCATTAATGAATCCCATCCTCTATTTGTTCTTGTTATTCTATATGCTTGTGTTGTCTGTTCACTCAGAACGGTGTACACGTAGAGGAGGCGTTAATGAATCCTAGGGTCTATCTCTTTTTTTTATTCTCTATGCGTTTGTTGTCTGTTCACTCAGAAAGTTGTATACTTAGCGCAGGTGTTAATGAATCCCATGCTCTATCTGTTTTTTTATTCTCTATGCTTGTGTTGTCTGTTCACTCAGAACGGTGTACACAGTGCAGGCGTTAATGAATCCCAGGGTCTATCTGTTTTATTCTCTATGCTTGTGTTGTCTGTTCACTCAGAACGGTGTACACAGTGCAGGCGTTAATGAATCCCAGGGTCTATCTGTTTTATTCTCTATGCTTGCACTGTCTGTTTACTCAGAATGGTGTACACTTAGTGCAGGTGTTAATGAATCCCAGGGTCTGTCTGTTTTTGTTATTCTCTAAGCTAGTGTTGTCTGTTTACTCAGAACGGTATACACTTAGTTGTTGTTGTGTCTTTCGGCTTTTCCCAGTTAGGGGTCGCCACAGCGGAACTCTGGTCCGCCAACGATTGGCAGTTGATATTTACGTGCCGAGTTGCCAGCCCTGACGCACAACCTTGAACAAAGGTACGCCCATTTATGAATGTCTCCACGCAGAAGACGCTCTAGCTAAGGTGTTAATGAATCCCAGGGTCTATCTGTTTTGTTATTCTCTATGCTTGTGTTGTCTGCACACATAGTGCAGGTGTTAATGAATCCCAGGGTCTATCAGTTTTTGTTATTGTCTATGCTTGTGTTGTCTGTTCACTCAGAACGGTGCACGCTTTGTGCAACATGTTAATGAATCCCAGGGTCTATCTGTCTTTGTTATTTTCTATGCTTGTGTTGTCTGTTCACTCAGAATGGTGTACACTTAGTGCAAGGTGTTAATGAATCCCTTGCTCTATCTGTTTTTGTTATTCTCTATGCTTGTGTTTATATGTTCATAGGTTAGGTACTAGGCTATCGGCCCAAGGGCTTAAGTAAGCCTAGCCAACAAGGTTCCCTGGCTTACGACACCCAAGAAAGTTACTTTCCTATGCTCTGTCGAACAGAGTCACATAAGTGATCCCCAGGGTGTATTTCCTATTTCCCACACACTCATCAAGATTTTTCTTGAAGAATGCTAAAGAGGAACTTTGCTTGACATCGATGGGTAGCTTGTTCCAGAGTATAGGAATTCTCTGGTACAGGAATCCATCATTCCAGCATGTTCTGTTTATTGTGGTGACAAGGCTTAGGTCCCTAGAGCATGTAGCTCGGAGGGATTGGGATTTCTTTAGGTGTAGCATGTCCAACAGCTCTGGGTTTAACATAGCTTTTAATGTTAGGCAGAGACCTCCTTGGAGGAGGTGATATGCTACAAAGTAAAGCTGGAGTTTTTTGAGACAGTCAGTGTAAGGCATCTCTGTTTGAGGCCTGTAATCCTCTTTGTGAGGTACTTCTGTGGCCTTTCCAGCATCTGCAGATGTCTTGTGAGGTACATTCCAAAAGGGGCGTTGTACTCTATAATGGGTCTAATGAGTGCCAAGTAGAGGGGAACCATGACCTCTTTTTTCCTGGATGAGAACCTTTTTGTGATGAGATGTGCCACATAGAAGAACTTCCTGGCTACTAGAAGAACTTCCTGGCTACTGTGCTGATGTGATTATCAAAGGAGAGACTAATGTCCACCTGGGTCCCAAGGACTCTTATCACACATTCGGCATTAAGTAAACTGCCATTTATGTGGTAGTTCATGGGTACAGAGCTTTTACCAAGGGGGATTACAATGCACTTTTTGGCATTGAGCTTGAGGCCGTGCCTCTGACACCAGGCATCTGTCTCAGTGAGGCCCTTCTGCAGGATTCCACAAACGTCAAGGCCAACAAAATAGACTGGTAAAGCATAAACCAGAAAGGCTCCATGACAGTAAAAAGCTTTAATTGACAAAACAACAGAACAGTGACCTGGCAAGTACAAAGTCAAGTTAAATTCACTAAGCGCTTTCACTCGTTCATAAACATGGGCATCATCAGATTAAAATGTGAAAAGCAAATTCATGTTCTTAAAAATCAATTCATACACACACCCACTTGTTGAAACCAATCAGAAATATTAAACAATTAAATATTTAAATATAAAAATTCACCTGACAGTTAAAAGTGAACTTTTAAAAAGTTAAAAAAGGGCTTGAAACCAAACATAACAAGTTAACAAGGGACAGTAGGGACTACACTGAACATAGAGAGTATGCCCACTTCAAAGTTTACAAAAACAGAACTGTTAAAAGGGGCAATGTTGATGAGCTGTATACCAATGATACAACTCAACATAGGCCAACAAATTACAGTGAAGGGATTGATGATGGGGTGGTTACTGAAGGTGACAATGAGTATTTTTTAGAGCACCAACCAGTGAGACCCTCGGAACGGATACGCAAGCGCAATCAGGCCACACGGCAGCAGGATTATAGCAAGGGGAGAGGACAGAGATATTACACCAACAAGAGGTGGTCGCAAGGGAACAACAAATCTTAACAGACTGTGGCCCCCAAGTTACTTCCCACTCCACTGATGCACTTGCTACACAGGGTGCTGATGTGCTTGACTTTTTCCACATTAATCACCAGTCACTGACTGATTCGTTTTACAAAAAATTTTAATTATTTTATGAACAGGACAATCAAAATGTAGATAGTAACTTGTATGATCTTTTTCACTTGAACAAAAATTGTATGGTTGATACAGGCAATGTAGGGGGGGATGTTTTAAACTTAAACTCAGAGGTCACTCATGATCAATGTAAAAGGATGGAACTTCGCTGTAAATTAATTAAATGAGGTAGTTCTTGTATATACAACTTTACATGTTTGGAATTAACAGAAAACTATTGTGCCCTGTTTAAAAAGGACTTTTCTTTTGTTCCTGCCTTTAGGCATGAGATTGCAAAAATTCTAATTAATTTTAAACTTTATACTAGGCAATTGAATCTTAAAATGTACTTCTCAATTAATCCTAGCCCATGGACAGGTAACAGTTTTACATTAAAAAGATCTAGTACTTTTATTCCCCCTGTAAACCCCACAGTATACATTTTTGAACAGATGTGCAAATCTCAAATAAGGAGGTTACTTAAGGGCATGAGAGGGATTAATGACAACCTGATCCCTGGTGAGAGATTTTGTCTCCACGAATTAACTTCTACTAAACTTTATATACTGGGAGACACAGTGGGTGTTCACTTCTGAGTATATGCAAACAGTTATATTATATTTGCGCTGCTTGGACGATATATTGATTTTTTGGAGGGGGACAGTTGAAGAGATTCTTGATTTTATTAACTATTTATGTACAATAACATCTTTTTTAAAATGTACACACAGGATTCATGAAGAAAGATGTGACTTTCTGGATATACTATTATTTAAGGACAAGGAAAATGGCAGTTTAAAGTCCAACATAATATCGCAAAAAGACCTGCTCCAATTCACTTCTACACTTCCAAAGTTACCAGCCATTCTTTCAGAACAAGAACATTATGAAGGGACAAATGGTAAGGTTGTCAAGACTTATTAGTGAGGACAACCAATATGAGGCTGAAGTGCCTAATTTGTTAGAAATGTTGATTGAGAGAGGTTATCCCCACGACATACTGTCACAAATAAGGTTAGAAGTGGATGAGAAAAGACACACGGCCTTCAAACCAGTATTGAGAGGTGGTCTGATGAAGGATACAACAGACAACACTAGTAACACTATTAACATCACAGAAGGAGGTGAAGGATGTAATTGGAGGAGGGCGATGGTATTGCCCTACAATGATGTTGCGGGCAAGATAAAGAACATTATTTATGACACATGGCAAAGTGTTCTTACAAATGATGTCACAACTATTTTAGGTACTACACCAACTTTTACATATAGTAGAGGAAAAATTTGAAGGAGTTGATGGAGATGGATGTTAATTTTGATTTATACAGGAACTCTAGGATGAGCAAATGTGGTTTGTGCAGTACATGTAAGTTTATTAACAATGGTCCTTATGTAGCAGTGCACAGCTTTGGCAGAACCATTAGATGTCCAGGGTTCTGCAATTGCAATACTAAGATGGTGGATATATTGCCACATGCTTAAGCTGCCCCACATTTTATGTGGGGAAAACTATTAGAAAATGAAGGCTCTGGATTTTAGAGCACATAAGAGAGATAAAGAATAAAAAAAACACCAACGCTCTTTTTATGCACGGTCAGAACTGCACTAATTGTAAAAAGTTTTTATTTTTTGTAGTGGATAGAATTCCACACAATGAGAAAGGTGGGGATGTTAAGACATTATTGGAGGTCAGGGAGTGTTTGTGGCAGCTCAGACTGGATGCATCCAGGACACCAAGCATCAATGAACATATCTCACTATCCAGTATTTTAAAATACAAGTCTTACTGTGTTTAACATGCAATACATTGTTTACACAGAATTATAAACTATACAGCAATATATGAACAAATATTACTTTATGTGTACTATGTTATGACAAAAACTACAACCAGAAAATGTTTTATTAAAATTGTTTTTTTGTTTCTTATTAGGTTTGGAGGGGGGATATACCATTAGATAGTATTAGATATACTTGCATTGTATTAGATTAGGTATATTGTTGTTTTTAAAAAACTTTGTCAGTTTTAACTGTCAGGTGAATTTTGATATTTAAATATTTAATTGTTTAATATTTCTGACTGGTTTCAACAAGTGGGTGTGTGTATGAATTGATTTTTAAGAACCTGAATTTGCTTTTCACATTTCACTCTGATGATGTCCATGTTTATGAACGAGTGAAAGCGCTTAGTGAATTTAACTTGACCTTCTGCAGGATGTCCAGATCATTTGAGGACTTGACTATGGCTCCTAGTTTGCAGTCATCTGTGAACTTCATTAACCAGAGGTCTTCTGTGTTAGCCTGTACTTCAGAGAAGTAGATACCAAACAGGAGACGTCTCAGGACTGAACCCTGTGGTACTCCACTTTTCACTGGTTTGAAGTCAGATTTGGAGTCTGCAACTAGTGTGGGTTCTCTCAGTGAGTCAGTTGGCAACCTATCTTATGACGTAGGGATTTATACCTAGCTTAGTGAGTTCAGCTATAATTCCAGAATGGGGGATGGTGTCGAAAGCCTTGGCGAGGTCAAGATAGGCTGTGTGAACCACCTTACCTGCGTCTACGGCTTTGGTGACTGCCTCAGAGAAGTAGATCAGGTTCAGAAGGCATGATCTGCTTTTCACAAACCCGAACTGGGTGGGGTCCAGAATTTGGAAGTTCCCGATGTTTTTGTTTATGAGTTCCATGATGATATGTTCCATGGCCTTGCAGACCAGGCTCATCAGGCTAATAGGGCAATAGTTCCCAGGATCAGTGGTGTCTCCCCCTTTGTGGAGTGGGATAACTGTTGCTGTGCACCATTCAGTGGGCACAAAGCCTGACATGAGTCTATGATTGAACATGGTGCTTAGGTGGGGAGCCAGTTTGTTCTGAAGTTCGTGTAAAACACAGCCTGGGATGTTGTCCGGTCTCATGGATGCTGTGTTTTTGGTTTTAGAGAGTGCAGCTTTTACCTGCATAGATGTGATTACAGGGACTCTGCATTCTCCCTCTATAGATATGGGCCCTTTAGGTGGTGAGAGGGGGGTAAAGTTAGCATTGAATCTATCTGCCAGAATGTTGGCAATGCCAGTTGATTCTGTAATTTTCGTGAAGTTGTGCTGTAACTCAGAGCAGATCTGGGTGTTGCCATTGAGATTCTTGACATAGCTATAGAATGCTTTGTGGTTGCCCTTAGAATCAGTGGTGATTTTGTTTTTGTAGCTAGCTTTGGAGGATCTTATAAGGGATTTCATCTTCTTACTGAGGCTGACCAGGGAGCTCCTCCACTCATGGGATTTTACTCTCTTTTGCAACAGTTTCTTCCTGCTGTTGTAGAGTTTGTTTATGGCAGGGGACCACCAGATTGGCTTCCTTTTTTTGGAGGATTGCATCTTGGTTCTGTTTGGGATACCATGATCCATGCACTCATGTAAGTGCTTATAGAGTGCATTTGTGTAGGATTCAGCAGTTGTAACTGTATTGTCCATCTGCATGGGTGTCATGAAGTTCGCAACTTCTGTCTTAAGAAACATGAAGTTGGCTTTGGAGAAATGTTTTACTGTTGTTTCCTTAATGGTGGGTGGGAGCGGCATGCAGATATCTAGGGTGATTAGCTTATGGTCGGATCTGACCAAAGAGGAGTTGACTTCAGTTGTGGAACACCGCTCACTCATGTTGGTAATGACTAGGTCTAGGTTATTGTTGCCCCTGGTTGGGGTGTGAATAAGTTGATCCAGGGCATTGGAATTTATGAATTCCAGAAAGCGTTGAGCGAAGGAGATGGTACATAGGTTGGTACTAGGCTATCGGCCCTAGGGCCTATACAAGCCTAGCCGTAACAATTCCCTGGATATTTCTTCCCACAATATTTACTTCCCTGGACCCCTGTCTAGCAGGGTGATTGACGTGAATACTACTCAGGACTATGTGATGAGTGTGGTGTGGTGCAAGTGTTTACCTTCTCCTCTTGACTGTCAACTTCAGTCTTGGTTGGAGAGAGCTTTACCTCCAGTTTGGCTAGATAAGTGCATCTCTCACAGGTTGTGGTGTTGGGTGGTAGGAGGTGAGGGCTATAACTCATACCACACTTTTTGGCCATCTAACCTGGACCAGAACACCAAAGGCAGAGGTGTGTCCATATTCATTAGGGATATCCACACCTCCAGGCTAGTTGCGCAGCATAATGCATCTGAGGTTATCCAAGTGCAACTAACTCTGGGCAAAACTGCAATACAAATTGTAGCTTGCTACAGATCCCCCACCATGCCCCAGGATTCCCTCTCCTCTTTTCTTCATGTACTGGAAAATATTAGGGTTCAACCAAACACCCTAATAATGGGTGATTTCAACTACCCTGCCATTAACTGGGAAAACTACTCATGTACCAACTCCTTTGCTCAGTGCTTTCTGGAATTCATAAATTATAGTGCCCTGGATCAACTTATCCACACCACCACCAGGGGCAACAATATCCTAGACCTAGTCATTACCAACATGAGTGACCAGTGTTCCACACCTGAAGACCATAAGCTAATCACCCTAGATATCTGCATCCCGCCCCCACCCACCATTACGGAAACCACGGTAAAACATTTCTTCAAAGCCAACTTCATGCTTCTTAAGTCAGAAGTGGCGAACTTCATGACATCCATGCAGATGGACAATACAGTTACAACTGCTGAATCCTACACAAATGCACTCTATAAGCACTTACATGAGTGCATGGATAATGCTATCCCAAACAGAACCAAGACGCTATCCTCCAAAAAAAGAAAGCCAATCTGGTGGTCCCCTGCCATAAACAAATTCTACAACAGAAGGAAGAAACTGTTGCAAAAGAGAGTAAAAGCCCATGAGTGGAGGAGCTCCCTGGTCAGCCTCAGTAAGAAGCTGAGATCCCTTATAAGATCCTCCAAAGCTAGCTACAAAAACAAAATCACCACTAATTCTAAGGGCAACCACAAAGCATAGTTATGTCAAGAATCTCAATGGCAACACCCTGATCTGCTCTGAGTTACAGCACAATGGCATGAAAATTACAGAACCAACTGATATTGCCAACATCCTGGCAGATAGGTTCAGTGATAACTTTACCCCCCTCTCACCCCCTAAAGGGCCCATATCTATACAGGAAGAATGCAGAGTCCCTGTAATCACATCTATGCAGGTAAAAGCTACACTCTCTAAAATCAAAAATATCCATGGGACCGGACATCCCAGGCTGGGTTTTACATGAACTTCAGAACGGACTGGCTCCCCACCTAAGCACCATGTTCAGTCATAGTCTCACATCAGGCTTTGTGCCCACTGAATGGTGCACAGCAGCAGTTATCCCACTCCACAAAGGGGGAGCTACCACTGATCCTGGGAACTTTCACCCTATTAGCCTGATGAGCCTGGTCTGCAAGGCCCTGGAATGTATCATCATGGAACTCATAAACAAAGACATTGGTAACCTCCAAACTCTGGACACCACCCAGTTCGGGTTTGTGAAAAGCAGATCATACCTTCTGAACTTGATTGACTTCTTTGAGGCAGTCACCAAAGCTGTAGATGAGGGTAAGGTGGTTCACACAGCCTATCTTGACCTCACCAAGGCATTTGACACCATCCCCCATTCTGGAATCATAGCTAAACTCACTAAACTAGGTATAAATCCCTACACCACAAGATGGGTTGCAAACTGGCTCACTGACAGAACACACACACTGTAAAAGTTGCAGACTCCAAATCTGACTTCATACCAGTGACAAGTGGAGTACCACAGGGTTCAGTCCTGGGACCTCTCCTGTTTGGTATCTACTTCTCTGAAGTACAGGCTAACACAGAAGGCCTCTGGCTATTGAAGCTCATAGATGACTGCAAACTAGGAGCCAGAGTTGAGTCCCCAAATGATGTGGACATCCTAACAATGGGCCTCACTAAGACAGATGCCTGGTGTCAGAAGCATGGCTTCAAGTTCAATACCAAAAAGTGCATTGTCATCCCCTTTGGTAAAAACTCTGTACCCATGAACTACCACATAAATGGCAGTCTACTTAATGCTGAATGTGTGATAAGAGACCTTGGGACCCAGGTGGACAGCAGTCTTTCCTTTGATAATCACATTGCCATAGTAGTCAGCAAATCTTTCTATGTAGCACACCTCATCAGAAAAGGGTTCTCATCCAGAAAAAAAGAGGTCATTGTTCCCCTCTACTCGGTAATCATTAGAGCCATTATAGAGTACAACACCCCTTTTGGACTGTACCTCACAAGACATCTACAGCAGCTGGAAAGGCCACAGAAGTACCCCACAAAGAGAATTACTGGCCTCAAACAGATGCCTTACACTGACCGTCTCAAAAAACTCCAGCTTTACTCTGTAACATATCACCTACTCTGAGGTGATCTCTGCCTAACATATAAAGCTATGTCAAACCCAGAGCTGTTGGACATGCTACACATAAAAAAATCCCAATCCCTCCGAGCTACATGCTCTATGGACCTAAACCTTGTCACTACAATAAACAGGACATGCTGGAGGGATAGATTCCCATCCCAGAGACTTCCTATACTCTGGAACAAGCTACCCATCTATGTAAAGCAAAGTTCCTCATTAGCACTCTTCAAGAAAAATCACAATAAGTGGATGGGAAATAGGAAATACACCCCGGGGATCACTTCTATGGCTCTGCTCGACAGGGGCACAGGAGATTAACTTCCTTGGGTGGCGTAAGCCAGAGAACCTTGTTGACTAGGCTTACTTAGTCCCTTGGGCCGATAGTCTAGTACCTACCTATGAACCTATGAACCTATAAGAGTACATGGTTTGAATCCTTCCTTATTCATTTTCCTACTCTCTGAAGTCGAAGTCACCTAACCAGGCATTGCTGTTAGCAACTGGGAATTTGGGCTGGACTCCCCAGTGGTCTCACTGACTGCATGCTTACCACGTCATATGAGCCCATGGCCACCCCTTTGTACACATCACACCATCACACCTATCACAGTCCTGTATGTCTGTTATGCTTCTTCAGTCTGATGTTAGCTGTGGTGGCTGTGGGTTTCAGTAAGTGTCCGAAGAAATCCATAGCTTTTCACTGCATGTTACTCTTTTCTGTTTTTTTTTTTTACTCACAGTTGGAGTGGTGATGTGTTTAATGTGCAAATAAATTCCTTTCTGCAGTGTCTTTTCCTGTTCTGTTCCATTCCATTCCATTTCAACAAACATCCCCATAGCTGACTATACAAAATGACATCAGTGATATTCTCCTGCTGTTGCACTCCTACATTCGCCATCTGTGTATGTTTTGCCCTTTGAATGGTTCCCCAGTT
Source organism: Protopterus annectens (assembly GCF_019279795.1). Classification (NCBI taxonomy): domain Eukaryota; kingdom Metazoa; phylum Chordata; order Ceratodontiformes; family Protopteridae; genus Protopterus; species Protopterus annectens. The sequence goes on along the minus strand of NC_056750.1, from coordinate 875,117,123 downwards.
TACTATGTACCTAGTCATCATCTTTTGTGAAATGTGCATATAGCTACTTTAGGAATGCTTTCTGCTGTTACAGAGGGGCAGTCTTCTGACTCTACCACCCCACTAATATGTCTCTCTTCCTCTACTAAACTCCACAATGTTCAGACTAGAAAACAACAGTCGGGTGGCCAATATGAACACAGGCAATGACAATCAGGCAAGCACAAATATTTGTCAAGTAAAGATGCTCCAGCCACAATATATTACACATTATGTCTGTATTTTGCCTTGTACAATGGTAAAAAAGGCACATCACAGCACACATTCACGAATGTCTGCTCATTATGTATAACCTCCACCATCTGCATGGCCTTAGGAAGCACGGTATGCTGTAATGCACACATTCACGAATGTCTGCTCATTATGTATAACCTCCACCATCTGCATGGCCTTAGGAAGCATGGTATGCTGTAATGTACACATTCACGAATGTCTGCTCATTATGTATAACCTCCACCATCTGCATGGCCTTAGGAAGCATGGTATGCTGTAATGCACACATTCACGAATGTCTGCTCATTATGTATAACCTCCACCATCTGCATGGCCTTAGGAAGCACGGTATGCTGTAATGCACACATTCACGAATGTCTGCTCATTATGTATAACCTCCACCATCTGCATGGCCTTAGGAAGCATGGTATGATGTAATGCACACATTCACGAATGTCTGCTCATTATGTATAACCTCCACCATCTGCATGGCCTTAGGAAGCACGGTATGCTGTAATGCACACATTCATGAATGTCTGCTCATTATGTATAACCTCCACCATCTGCATGGCCTTAGGAAGCACGGTATGATGTAATGCACACATTCACGAATGTCTGCTCATTATGTATAACCTCCACCATCTGCATGGCCTTAGGAAGCACGGTATGCTGTAATGCACTGCAGTGTACTTGGTCAGCCCATTTTCTCCCACTGTTTTCCCAGTGTTGCACAGGAACTGCTGAATCACCTTGACTCCTGCCAAATATAAAGACATCCCACCCACATTATCCCAAAGGAACTAAGATAACATTCAACCCAATATAACTAAAACCACTATCTTTACCTCCATCTATTAAATTACATTATTTAAGACATAAATCCAATTCACAAAAAAAATCCACAACTGCAACAACAAGTGTCCACAACTCACCCAGACAGCACCATGTTATCATTACTCACTGCAGCTACCCCACACCTCACCCACACAACACCATAATGTTACCATTACTCACTGCAGCCACCCCACTCCTCACCCACACAACACCATAATGTTACCATTACTCACTGCAGCCACCCCACACCTCAACCACACAGCACCAAAATGTTACCATTACTCACTGCAGCCACTCCACACCTCAGCCACACAGCACCATAATGTTACCATTACTCACAGCAGCCACCTCACTCACACAGTATCATAATGTTACCATTACTCACTGCAGCCACCCCATACCTCACCCACACAGCACCATAACGTTACCATTACTCACTGCAGCCACCCCACACCTCACCCACACAGCACCATAATGTTACCATTACTCACTGCAGCCACCCCACACCTCATGCACAGAGCACCATAATGTTACCATTATTCACTGCAGCCACCCCACACCTCACTCACACAGTACCATAATGTTATCATTACTCACTGCAGCCACTCCACACCTCACCCACACAGCACCATAATGTTATCATTACTCACTGCAGCCACCCCACACCTCACCCACACAGCACCATAATGTTACCATTACTCACTGCAGCCACTCCACACCTCACCCACACAGCACCATAATGTTACCATTACTCAATGCAGCCACCCCACACCTCACCCACCCAGCACCATAATGTTATCATTACTCACTGCAACCACTCCACACCTCACCCACACAGCACCATAATGTTACCATTACTCACGGCAGCCACCCCATACTTTACCCACACAGCACCATAATGTTACCATTACCCACTGCAGCCACCCCAGACCTCAACCAGACAGCACCATAATGTTACCATTACTCACTGCAGCCACCCCGCACCTCACCCACACAGCACCATAATGTTACCATTACCCACTGCAGCCACCCCAGACCTCAACCAGACAGCACCATAATGTTACCATTACTCACTGCAGCCACCCCACACCTCACCCACACAGCACCATAATGTTACCATTACTCACTGCAGCCACCCCACACCTCGCCCACAGAGCACCATAATGTTACCATTACTCACTGCAACCACCCCACACCTCACCCACACAGCACCATAATGTTACCATTACTCACTGCAGCCACCCCACACCTCACCCACACAGCACCATAATGTTACCACTACTCACTGCAGCCACCCCACACCTCACCCTCACAGCACCATAATATTACCATTACTCACTGCAGCCACCCCCACATCTCACCCACACAGCACCATAATGTTACCATTACTCACTGCAGCCGCCCAACACCTCACCCACACAGCACCATAATGTTACCATTACTCACTGCAGCCACCCCACACCTCATCCACACTGCACCATAATGTCACCATTACTAGCTGCAGCCACCCCACACCTCACTCACACAGCACCATAATGTTACCATTACTCACTGCAGCTACCCCACACCTCACCCAGATAGCACCATAATGCTACTATTACTCACTGCAGCCACTCCACACCTCACCCACACAGCACCATAATGTTACCATTACTCACTGCAGCCACCCCACACCTCACCCACACAGCACCATAATGTTACCATTACTCACTGCAGCCACCCCACACCTCACCCTCAGAGCACCATAATGTTACCATTGCTCACTGCAGCCACACTTCTGTTATCATTAACAACACATTTAACCTCCTACCACATCAAACTAGATGGCTTAAATAACCCCCTCCATATCCCGCATGCCTACCTACAAAACAGCAGTCTAAAAAATACATACATATCTCCCTCTATCTTTAACACTTGCTCCATATATCAAGCTTCATACACCCTACTCCCTCAACACCATGCCCCACAAGTCTCCATTAAATACCACAGATACTTAACCAAGCTACTGCAACACCTTACTAGTATAGCAACCAAACTAATCGTCAGTGGAGACATCCACCCAAACCTTGGGCCAAATAATACACAAAAGACTATACCCCAGTCACAATCACCCTATTAAATTATCCTAGAAAACCAACTGACATTCTACTATTAAACATCAATATTAGAAGTGTAGCTAACTAAATACAAGAACTACATGCCACACTCTCTCTGCTTACACACCAGACATTTTTTTATAATTACCAAGACCTGGCTTAAACCTGAAATTAAAGATAATGAAATTCTTTCTCCTGGTTACAATATTCTCAGGACAGATAAAAAGGGCAAGAAATGAGGTAGAATAACCATCCTTTCCAAAAATAACCTTACAATTGAACCCATTAATCTGGATCCCCCAAACTTTGATAACACCAAAATGATGTATACTAGGCTAAAAATTAACTCTAAAAAATACATAAATATAATTGGAACCTACATACCACCAGGGAATAATCTATCCACTTTGGAAAACATACTACACTGGGCCTCAAAAAACCTTCCCCAAGAAACTCTAATCATTGATGATTTCAATATAGACTGGCTAAGCTGTAACTCACAAAATCCCACTAACCATATAGACCTTCACTGATTTACCCAAATTATTCAAATACCTACTAGAAAAAACAAATCATCACAGAGACACTCCATCCCAGACTGGGTTCTAACAAATAAACCTGCACTCTTCCATCACTCCAGCTGCCTCCCAGACAGCCTAAGTGTCAATTTTCCTACCTACCTACTAAGGCAATGCATCAACCCAACTAAAAAAACAGCCTGCCAGCTAATAAGGAACAAGAAAAACTTTGACCCCCAGAACTTCATCACTATTGTCAAACTCTACAACTGGACCCATCTTAAGCACCCACATGCTTAAGATGAAACAGTAGAATGTTTCATCTTAACATTACTAAATATCCTAAACATCCATGCAGCACCAAGAACCATAAGAATGAAACTGACCTATGCCCCCTGACTAAGGAGGGGAACCAGAGCAGTATTAAAATCTAGAGACAAAGCTTGGGCACAACCCTACAAAACTACAAAGTCTCCAAACAGATATACCATGAGCACAGAAATAAAGCAAAAAGACTCATTAAACTAGACAAGATTAACTACTATCCAAACATTGCAACAATCCACAAATGTTCTGATCAGCCATTAACAACATCCTTCATCCTGGCAAACCTAGTACACATACCCCAACTCATATCAACAATTCTGACAACGTAGCCTCCCAATTTAACAAATACTTTACAGAAACCATTCTAGCCCTCTCAAACAACTACTGTAACACTCCAACAGCTACCCTTCTTGCAATAAATAATAATAATACTTCCTTCTCCTTGCAACCTGTTTCAACTGACTTTATAAAAAACTGCTTAAAAAACTTAAACCTACCACTCTAGCAGGCAAAAAACTACCTGCTGAATATCGTAATATTGCTGCAGATGCAATCGCTTATCCGGTATCCATACTTGTTAACCAATCCATCCCAAAATACACACTCCCTACTATATGGAAAACTTCTCATATAATCCCACTGCACAAAGGAGGTACCTCTACAGAACTAACTAATTACCAATCTCACCCCTGTCTAAAATACTTAAGAGATGCGTATATAAACAAATCATAGACTATCCACAAACTAACAATTTGCTATCTGAGACTCAGCACGGATTCCACACCTTCCACAGCACCACCTCTGCTCTTATGTCTTTCACCAATACTGTAAATCTTCACAGGAATAATGTTAACTTTGTATCCTCCATATTTCTTGACCTTTTAAAAGCATTTGATATGGCTCTACTCAGTGTACTGACAAAACTAAATTTAAGTCAAAACATAATAGCATGGTTCCATGACTACCTAGCCAACCACAGGCTGTGCAGTGGCAGCAAAACCTCTGTCCTGCTATCCCTGTTAGCATAGGTATCCCTCAGGGTTCCATCCTGGCACCCCTTCTTTGTTCATTATTTACCAACAATCTCCACACGTCCTCAATTCATGCCTCTGTCATTCAGTACACTGATAATTCCACTCTGATATGTGCAACATCATCTCTACAACAGCTGCAACTTATTACTCAAGATTCCTTTTCTAAAGTTGAGACCTGGCTAAACAACTCCCAACTCATCCTAAACCCAAATAAAATAAAACTCATGATTTTCCAATCTACTAGACAAACTAGACCCCTTCCCTTATTCAATATTCAATCCTTAAACAACATATGCATTTCCCCTGTAACCCAGACAAACTATTGGTAGTTATTGATAGTCACTTGAAATTTGATATTCATATTGCACAAACTATCAAGAAAGTACACAAAAATTGGACATCCTATATAGAAATAAACAATATCTTACCAATACCACAAAAGCAACAATTGCATAAACACATTTTATTTCAACTCTCCTCTATGACTCACCCATCCTCATTAACCTAAAGAAAACTGATCTTGCTAAATTGGAATCATGTTATAACAAAATTACTAGGTTCGCCGCAGACTCTCCTTTTAGGTCGCACCACCGTACAGCACTCAAACCGCTGAAGCGGCTCAAACTATCCCAACGTCTAGTCGATAACCAACTCACTATAGCCCACAAGATTCTGAAACAACCTAATAAGATCTGTTCCCTTCAGAAATTCCTTCTCCTCAACACAAGTAACCGCATCCTTTGATCTAGTAATAAATTCCTACTAAAATCTGTCAAAGCCAACAATGCACCAGGTGACTCCCTCTTCTCAAACTATATAGGCAAAATCTGGAATAACCTCCCTTCAGGTGCAACAAATATTACTAACCTTCCTCACTTAAAAAAACACACTTAAAGAGCATTTATCCAAAACATGGCTATGTAAACAATACTTGTCAACCAGCACCTACTCAAAGAACATAATCCCCCTCATTGCCACAGCACCAAAATGAAAAGTCTCCTTCTAACCCTGCTGTCACTTTATACTAGCAAGCCTCTCTCATTTAAAATCATTAACATAGTAATTGGTAACCCACTTACATGCCAAATGAAAAAGTTAAAATATTAAACATGTAAATATGTCAGCTATCTTCTTTCCCATGTACTATTAGCTATATTGTAAATACTTCCACTGACTGAAATATGTATTTTTTAATTTCTCAAGCTATCTCTTACTCCTGTATAAATTGTAAATTATCTGTATGCTGAACTTACTTAGATATGTTAAAACAAACACTTTGCCTTATGTAATAACTGACTAATAATGGATCTGGTCATGCTCATGTGATCTCTTACTTTTGTATAAACTGTATATGCATGTATGTTGTGTTTACTTATGCAGAGCTTTTCTCCCTGGGCCTCCATGAAAAAAGACTTGTGTCCAGTCGGACTTTTCTGGTCAACAAATGTAAAATAAATTTTATACACTTCAGTCGGGTCTTGTCTGCTCTTTGTGTTGTGCTTTTAATCTTCCCATTCAGTTCATACGATTGTTTCCTTTTGTAATATTTAGTAATTATTGCATGCCACTGCGGTGGTGGTGCTGAGTTTGCATTTTCGCCTCACAGTAAGAAGTTGTCCTGTTCGATTCTCAGCTAGAGCATCTTCTGTGTGGAGACATGCATGAATGGGCGTACCTTCGTTGAAGGTTGTGCGTCAGGGCCGGCAACTCGGCATGTAAAAATCTACTGCCAATCATTAGCGGACCGGAGTTCCACTGTGGCGACCCCTAACTGGGAAAAGCCGAAAGACACAAGTAATTACTGCATACCATATTTACATATATAATGCATGAATGTCACAATCAAGGACCCTACAGTAATAAACTGAATAATGAAAAAAGGAGTGTTTGGTTTCCCTGTGTCAGTGTTTCACTCTCTCTTTGCTTAGTCGTGTAGCCATATTCTGCTTGGATCATGTGTCTAGTGCAGGGATCTGCAACCTTCACTATCAAAAGAGCCATTTTGGCCCCTCTCCCACCAAATAAAGTTCATCAGGAGCCACAAAAACCTATTCGACCCCTAAAATGAAGATAACACAACATCTAAAGTTTTATATATAGTTATTATACCATATATACTTGCTCTCTAGTTCTAGTGTTGTCTGCCTCACTACCTTTTTTCCTCTCTTTCTGCATTTACCAGCCTTGTGTTCCTTTACGTCCCTGCACTAAACACCTGAATTCACCCTGATGGACGCCTCAGAAAAATAGTCCAAACTTAAGAATTAACCTACCAGCTCCCTGAGAGACCTTTCCTTTCTTAAAAGACAGTGAAAGTATGTATTGTTACAGCTACAAGAAAATTGTAATAATATTAATGTTTTAAAGACGCTGCTAGGTTAGGCAAGCTTCCCAGTCAGGTTAGCCAGCAGCCAACCCCCCCCCCATTTATCATTTTAAATAACCCTTACTTCTAGCTTATATACTCTCCATCACTAACTAGATTATCTCCCCATCTCGCTTAGCTGCTATCCCCTGTAGGAGACCTATTTGCTGCAATAAAGTGATTGGCCACTAGGTGGTGCCTTAATATAAGCTTTCTGTATATCAATTCCCTCACCTATTCTTAACCATACCTCCCTAACTCTGTTCTCAGTTTTCTACGGACTTACTCTTTCACCATCTCTCCTTTGTCCAAAGGTATCTTTAATCACACTCTACTCCTCTAACATCCTGACTCTCTTCTTACTAGCCTCTCAACTTTCTTCTACATTCTCACTTTCAGACTTACCTGCTGAATTCTCATACTTCACAGATTGTCATCCTCGACAGTCTACTCTCTTGTCTCTACCCGCTCCGTACGCCCTTCGGGCACACTCCGCTCCTCTACCCTGCCCCCAATTTCCACCCGCCCCCAGTGCTCCTACATTTATTCCTGTAAAGACATTCCCCCATTACATCTATTCCAATCATACCAATCACATAATTAGCACTCCCAGCCCCCATTCTCGCAATACACACACTGATACCTTACCTCTCATCCCTCCTTGGTATAATACCCCACCTACTGACATATCTCCTACCTGCTTATAAAACCTAAAATACCATTTTTCTCCCACCTCACAAACCAATATAATGTCTGTATCAATCATCCCATACCAATTACAACTATTAATCTTGGTCTCACTCTTACCTCAACTAACTACTACCTATCTCTTAACCTCCTATGAGCAACCACTTTACTCTACCCTTCTCTTCCCCTCCAAACACACTTTAACACCAACATTAGCTATCTCTCCAAACTTCCTAAACTTCATTTGCAAACCCAGCTACCTACTATCCAAATATCACAGAGTAGTACACATAAAGTACACCAACCTAAAACCTAGAAAATTATTTGACTATTATTGTAAGCCTCTCCAGCCTAAACACTTAACACTCCTCCACTCCTTACTAGATAGGGACATTCATCCTAACCCTGGCCCAAACTAGCATTAACAAACTTCTATGCCCAGGCCAATCTATCATGCCCAACCCACAAGGCTCTAACCCTGAGAATCCCACACAAACAGCTAATGCCTTCAATTCTTTCTTCACAGATGCCATCCAAACTCTTGCTAGCCACCTATCTCCTGACACCTCTAATCTGCCTACTTCTACTACAAACCCACCCCCATCATTTCATTTACAACCTGTGTCTACTTCCTTTATCTGCTCCCTTCTCCAAAAATTAAAACCTACCACCCTCTCAGCTGATAAACTCCCAGCAGAATTCCTGCTAAAAGGAGCTAAAGCCATTGTCTCTCCCATCTCCATTCTGATTAACAGAACCATAACTGAAGGAACTATCCCATCCATCTGGGAAATGTCTCATATCATCCCACTACATAAAGGGGGGAACTCCAATGACTTCTCTAACTTTTGTCCCATAGCTCTACTATCCCCTCTTGCAAAAATAATGGAAAAGTGCATCCATAAGCAACTACTTAACCACCTTCTCCATAACAATCTACTTGCCAACTGTCAACATGGATTCAGACCCTTCCACAGTACCACCACTGCCCTACTATAATTCACAAACTGTATCAACAAAAACCACAACAAAAATATTCTTTCCTCTGCAGTCTTCATTGATTTATCTAAAGCTTTTGACATGGTTAATCACCAACTCCTTCTATACATACTGAAATCTCTTTCACTCGATCTTCTATGAATTGATTCACATCTTACCTAGAAAACCGACAGCAGGCTGTACTCTGGCAAAATAAACTATCCAATCACCTTCCTACCTCCCTCGGTCTCCCACAGGGCTCCATATTAGGCCCACTCCTATTTTCTATGTATATTAATGACCTGCAATCAGCTATTCCACACACCACCTGCATTCAATATGCAGATGACTCTACTATAATCTGTTCTGCCACTTAAACTGAACTTCAGTCTCTTACCCAAAAAGCTTTCAATACTGTAGAACAATGGTTCTCACACTGCTGCCTCTTCCTAAACCCCAAAAAAACTAAACTGCTACTCTTCACACCGACCCGAAAGTCCACCCCTTTACATTTCACTCTCACATCCAACAACAGTACTCTTATTTCTCCTGACCCAACCACTAAACTCTAAGGAATAACAATTGACAACAATTGACAACAACCTCAACTTTGATACCCACATAAACTCCACAATAAAATTAGTTAACAAAAAACTAGGATCCCTTTACAGAATCAAACCCTTTCTTACACCAGTAGCTAGGACCGCTATAGCCAGAACTCACTTAATTTCCACTCTATTCTATGCTTCTCCTATATACACCAACCTCTCTAAAAACAGCCTCAACAAACTAGCAACATCCCATAATAATATTGCTAGATTTGCTACAGGCTCTCCTTTTAGAACCTATCATTGTTTGAATCTAAAACAACTAGACTGACTAGAATTTCTTAACCAGCTTCAATTTCACCAGCTTACAATAGTCCACAAGACCCTGTATCAACCCAGCAACACTCCAATACTCTTTAGCCTCGTTACAGTTTATAATAATCTCAATAATCTACGCTCCTCCAACAAACTGCTGATCAATACTACCAAACCCAACAACTCAGCAGGTGACTCCTTGTTCTCTAACTCTGTTGAAAAATGATGGAATAAACTACCTTCTGAATTCACATCTCAGATTCTCTCTCACTTTTTAAAAGGAATCTAAAACTATTTCTCAATAAACACTAGCTGTGCTCCTGTACTAACCCTAACTTTTTTCCATTACACTAATTTTCACCCCACATCCTTTACAATCTTCGCTTTAATGTTTCAATACACTATATTATTGCATATAAAATGTATATTGTACCCTCTCTCGTACATTACCCTTTACGGATTAATGCTTATGTTATTAATCACTATGAGTATTATAATTTGTACTTATTCTGAAAAAAAACACTAATGTTTTTATGTAATAATTGCTGTTTTTATATTAATCTGTCATAATTTCTATATTAATTTTGTAAGTTTCTTGGAGCTTTTCTACCCGGACCTGTACTGAAAATGGACATGTATCCAGTTAGACTGGCCCAGTCAACAAATGTAAAATAAATAAATAAATAAATAAATATATAAAAGAACTATGTTTATAAGAGCAGCATTTAAAATCCATCCCTATTTTGGTATCTTTGTTGGGATTTATATTGGGATTACTCAGTCACTCTCAGTGTGTGTGTGTGTGTGTGTGTGTGTGTGTGTGTGTGTGTGTGTGTGTGTATAAAATGCATGTTAACAGAAACTGTTATTTGAGCAAGATTCTAAGTTTATAACATAATATTTAAAATGCATCCCTATTTTGGTATCTTTGTTGGGATTTATATTGGGATTACTCAGTCACTCTCAGTGTGTGTGTGTGTGTGTGTGTGTGTGTGTGTGTGTGTGTGTGTGTGTGTGTGTGTGTGTGTGTGTGTCATGTGGCAGAGTGGCCATTATTTTTCAAAGCTACAGGGAGCTACTGCAGAAGGGTGGAAGAGCCACATGCGGCTCCAGAGCCGCAGGTTGCAGACCCCTGGTCTAATGGATATGGAACTGAAAATTGTAAGTGGCCTGTTTAGCATGCCAACAGCACAGGATTTCAGAATAAAGTGGAAACAGAAACAGCAGTCATATTTCATACATGTGAGCCTGGAGCTTCAGCCCATCACTACCATTGTAACAGTAGGCATATTTCATATGTGTGAGCCTGGAGCTTCAGCCCATCACTACCATTGTAACAGCAGGCCTATTTCATATGTGTGAGCATGGAGCTTCAGCCCATCACTACCATTGTAACAGCAGGCCTATTTCATACGTGTGAGCCTAGAGCTTCAGCCCATCACTACCATTGTAACAGCAGGCCTATTTCATACGTGTGAGCCTAGAGCTCCAGCCCATCACTACCATTGTAAAAGCAGGCATATGTCATATGTGTGAGCCTGGAGCTTCAGCCCATCACTACCATTGTAACAGCAGGCCTATTTCATAAGTGTGAGCCTGGAGCATCAGCCCATCACTACCATTGTAACTGCAGGCCTATTTCATACGTCTGACCCTAGAACTTCAGCCCATCAATTCCCACTGTAACAGCAGGCGTATTTCATACATGTGAGCCTGGAGCTTCTGCCCATCACTACCACTGTAACAGCAGGCATATTTCATATGTGAAAGCCTGGAGCTTCAGCCCATCACTACCATTGTAAAACCAGGCCTATTTCATACATGTGACCCTAGAACTTCAGCCGATCACTACCATTGTAAAACCAGGCCTATTTCATACATGTGACCCTAGAACTTCAGCCGATCACTACCATTGTAAGAGCGGGCCCATTTCATACGTGTGAGACTGGAGCTTCAGCCCATCACTACCATTGTAACAGCAGGCCTATTTCATACGTGTGAGCCTGGAGCTTCAGCCCATCACTACCATTGTAACAGCAGGCATATTTCATACGTGTGAGCCTGGAGCTTCAGCTCATCCACTACCATTGTAACAGCAGGCCTATTTCATACATGTGAGCCTGGATCTTCAGCCCATCACTACCATTGTAACAGCAGGCCTATTTCATACATGTGAGCCAAGAGCTTCAGCCCATCACTACCATTGCAACAGCAGCCATATTTCATATGTGTGAGCCTGGAGCTTCAGCCCATCCACTACCATTGTAACAGCAGGCCTATTTCATACGTGTGAGCCTGGAGCTTCAGCCCATCACTACCATTGTAACAGCAGGCCTATTTCATACTTGTGAGCCTGGAGCTTCAGCCCATCACTACCATTGTAACAGTGTGCCTATTTCATACGTGTGAGCCTGGAGCTTCAGCCCATCACTACCATTGTAACAGCAGGCCTATATCATACGTGTGAACTTGGAGCTTCAGTCCATCACTAGCATTGTAACAGCAGGCCTATTTCATACGTGTGAGCCTGGAGCTTCAACCCATCACTACTACTGTAAAAGCAGGCCTATTTCATACGTGTGAGCCTGGAGCTTCAACCCATCACTACTACTGCAAAAGCAGGCCTATTTCATACGTGTGAGCCTGGAGCTTCGGCCATCACTGCCATTGTAACAGCGGGCCTATTTCATACGTGGGAGCCAAGAGCTTCAGCCCATCACTACCATTGTAACAGCAGGCATATATCATATGTGTGAGCCTGGAGCTTCAGCCATCACTGCCATTGTAACAGCTGGCCTATTTCATACGTGTGAGCCTAGAGCTTCAGCCCATCACTACCATTGTAACAGCAGGCCTATTTCATATGTGTGAGCATGGAGCTTCAGCCCATCACTACCATTGTAACAGCAGAACTATTTCATATGTGTGAGCATGGAGCTTCAGCCCATCACTACCATTGTAACAGCAGGCCTATTTCTTTCATCTGAGCCCAGAGTTTCAGCCCATCACTACCACTGTAACAGCAGGCCTATTTCATACGTGTGAGCTTGGAGCTTCAGCCCATCACTACCATTGTAACAGCAGGCATATTTCATATGTGTGAGCCTGGAGCTTCAGCCCATCACTACCATTGTAACAGCAGGCATATTTCATACGGGTGAGCCTGGAGCTTCAGCCCATCACTACCATTGTAAAAGCAGGCCTATTTCATATGTGTGAGCCTGGAGCTTCGGCCATCACTGCCATTGTAACAGCAGGCATATATCATACGTGTGAGCTGTACCATTGTAACAGCAGGCCTATTTCATACATGTGAGCCTGGAGCTTCAGCCCATCACTACCATTGTAACAGCAGGCCTATTTCATATGTGTGAGCCTGGAGCTTCAGCCCATCACTACCATTGTAACAGCAGGCATATTTCATATGGGTGAGCCTGGAGCTTCAGCCCATCACTACCATTGTAACAGCAGGCCTATTTCATACGTGTGAGCCTGGAGGTTCAGCCCATCGCTACCATTGTAACAGCAGGCCTATTTCATACATGTGAGCCTGAAGCTTCAGCCCATCACTACCATTGTAACAGCAGGCATATTTCATACGTGTGAGCCTGGAGCTTCAGCTCATCCACAACCATTGTAACACCAGGCCTAATTCATATGTGTGAGCCTGGAATTTCAGCCCATAACTACCAATGTAACAGCAGGCATATTTCATATGTGTGAGCCTGGAGATTCAGCCCATCACTACCATTGTAACAGCGGGCCTATTTCATACGTGTGAGCCTAGAGCTTCAGCCCATCACTACCATTGTAACAGCAGGCATATATCATATGTGTGAGCCTGGAGCTTCAGCCCATCACTACCATTGTAACAGGAGATCTATTTCATATGTGTGAGCCTGGAGCTTCAGCCCATCACTACCATTGTAACAGCAGGCCTATTTCATACATGTGAGCCTGGAGCTTCAGCCCATCACTACCATTGTAACAGCAGGCCTATTTCATACGTGTGACCCTAGAACTTCAGCCCATCACTACCATTGTAACAGCAGGCCTATTTCATACGTGTGAGCCTGGAGCTTCAGCCCATCACTACCATTGTAACAGCAGGACTATTTCATATGTGTCAGCCTGGAGCTTCAGCCCATCACTACCATTGTAACAGCAGGCCTATTTCATACATGTGAGCCTGGAGCTTCAGCTCATCACTACCATTGTAACAGCAGGCCTATTTCATACATGTGAGCCTGGATCTTCAGCCCATCACTACCATTGTAACAGCAGGCCTATTTCATACATGTGAGCCAAGAGCTTCAGCCCATCACTACCATTGTAACAGCAGGCCTATTTCATACGTGTGAGCCTGGAGCTTCAGCCCATCACTACCATTGTAACAGCAGGCCTATTTCATATGTGTGAGCCTGGAGCTTCAGCCCATCACTGCCATTGCAACAGCAGGTATATATCATACGTGTGAGCCTGGAGTTTCAGCCCATCACTACCATTGTAACAGCAGGCCTATTTCATACATGTGAGCCTGGAGCTTCAGCCCATCACTACCATTGTAACAGCAGCCCTATTTCATATGTGTGAGCCTGGAGCTTCAGCCCATCACTACCATTGTAACAGCAGGCCTATTTCATACGTGTGAGCCTGGAGCTTCAGCCCATCACTACCATTGTAACAGCAGGCCTATTTCATACGTGTGAGCCTGGAGCTTCAGCCCATCACTACCATTGTAACAGCAGGCCTATTTCATACGTGTGAGCCTGGAGCTTCAGTCCATCACTACCATTGTAACAGCAGGCCTATTTCATACGTGTGAGCCTGGAGCTTCAGCCCATCACTACCATTGTAACAGCAGGCCTATTTCATACGTGTGAGCCTGGAGCTTCAGCCCATCACTACCATTGTAACAGCAGGCCTATTTCATATGTGTGAGCCTGGAGCTTCAGCCCATCACTACCATTGTAACAGCAGGCCTATTTCATATGTGTGAGCCTGGAGCTTCAGCCCATCACTACCATTGTAACAGCAGGCCTATTTCATACATGTGAGCCTGGAGCTTCAGCCCATCACTACCATTGTAACAGCAGGCATATGTCATATGTGTGAGCCTGGAGCTTCAGCCCATCACTACCATTGTAACAGCAGGCCTATTTCATATGTGTGAGCCTGGAGCTTCAGCCCATCACTACCATTGTAACAGCAGGCATATTTCATATGTGAGCCTGGAGCTTCAGCCCATCACTACCATTGTAACAGCAGGCCTATTTCATACATGTGAGCCTGGAGCTTCAGCCCATCACTACCACTGTAACAGCAGGCCTATTTCATATGTGTGAGCCTGGAGCTTCAGCCCATCACTACCATTGTAACAGCAGGCCTATTTCATACGTGTGAGCCTGGAGCTTCAGCCCATCACTACCATTGTAACAGCAGGCCTATTTCATACGTGTGAGCCTGGAGCTTCAACCCATCACTACTACTGTAAAAGCAGGCCTATTTCATAAGTGTGAGCCTGGAGCTTCAGCCCATCACTACCATTGTAACAGCAGGCCTATTTCATACGTGTGAGCCTGGAGCTTCAGCCCATCACTACCATTGTAACAGCAGGCCTATTTCATACGTGTGAGCCTGGAGCTTCAGCCCATCACTACCATTGTAACAGCAGGCCTATTTCATATGTGTGAGCCTGGAGCTTCAGCCCATCACTACCATTGTAACAGCAGGCCTATTTCATGTGTGAGCCTGGAGCTTCAGCCCATCACTACCATTGTAACAGCAGGCCTATTTCATATGTGTGAGCCTGGAGCTTCAGCCCATCACTACCATTGTAACAGCAGGCCTATTTCATACATGTGAGCCTGGAGCTTCAGCCCATCACTACCATTGTAACAGCAGGCCTATTTCATACATGTGAGCCTGGAGCTTCAGCCCATCACTACCATTGTAACAGCAGGCCTATTTCATACGTGTGAGCCTGGAGCTTCAGCCCATCACTACCATTGTAACAGCAGGCCTATTTCATACGTGTGAGCCTGGAGCTTCAGCCCATCACTACCATTGTAACAGCAGGCCTATTTCATATGTGTGAGCCTGGAGCTTCAGCCCATCACTACCATTGTAACAGCAGGCCTATTTCATACGTGTGAGCCTGGAGCTTCAGCCCATCACTACCATTGTAACAGCAGGCCTATTTCATACGTGTGAGCCTGGAGCTTCAGCCCATCACTACCATTGTAACAGCAGGCCTATTTCATACGTGTGAGCCTGGAGCTTCAGCCCATCACTACCATTGTAACAGCAGGCCTATTTCATACATGTGAGCCTGGAGCTTCAGCCCATCACTACCATTGTAACAGCAGGCATATTTCATACATGTGAGCCTGGAGCTTCAGCCCATCACTACCATTGTAACAGCAGGCCTATTTCATACGTGTGAGCCTGGAGCTTCAGCCCATCACTACCATTGTAACAGCAGGCCTATTTCATACATGTGAGCCTGGAGCTTCAGCCCATCACTACCATTGTAACAGCAGGCCTATTTCATATGTGTGAGCCTGGAGCTTCAGCCCATCACTACCATTGTAACAGCAGGCCTATTTCATATGTGTGAGCCTGGAGCTTCAGCCCATCACTACCATTGTAACAGCAGGCCTATTTCATACATGTGAGCCTGGAGCTTCAGCCCATCACTACCATTGTAACAGCAGGCCTATTTCATACGTGTGAGCCTGGAGCTTCAGCCCATCACTACCATTGTAACAGCAGGCCTATTTCATATGTGAGCCTGGAGCTTCAGCCCATCACTACCATTGTAACAGCAGGCCTATTTCATACGTGTGAGCCTGGAGCTTCAGCCCATCACTACCATTGTAACAGCAGGCCTATTTCATATGTGTGAGCCTGGAGCTTCAGCCCATCACTACCATTGTAACAGCAGGCATATTTCATATGTGTGAGCCTGGAGCTTCAGCCCATCACTACCATTGTAACAGCAGGCCTATTTCATAAGTGTGAGCCTGGAGCTTCAGCCCATCACTACCATTGTAACAGCAGGCCTATTTCATACATGTGAGCCTGGAGCTTCAGCCCATCACTACCATTGTAACAGCAGGCCTATTTCATATGTGTGAGCCTGGAGCTTCAGCCCATCACTACCATTGTAACAGCAGGCCTATTTCATACGTGTGAGCCTGGAGCTTCAGCCCATCACTACCATTGTAACAGCAGGCCTATTTCATATGTGTGAGCCTGGAGCTTCAGCCCATCACTACCATTGTAACAGCAGGCCTATTTCATACGTGTGAGCCTGGAGCTTCAGCCCATCACTACCATTGTAACAGCAGGCCTATTTCATACGTGTGAGCCTGGAGCTTCAGCCCATCACTACCATTGTAACAGCAGGCCTATTTCATACGTGTGAGCCTGGAGCTTCAGCCCATCACTACCATTGTAACAGCAGGCCTATTTCATATGTGTGAGCCTGGAGCTTCAGCCCATCACTACCATTGTAACAGCAGGCATATTTCATATGTGTGAGCCTGGAGCTTCAGCCCATCACTACCATTGTAACAGCAGGCCTATTTCATACATGTGAGCCTGGAGCTTCAGCCCATCACTACCATTGTAACAGCAGGCCTATTTCATATGTGTGAGCCTGGAGCTTCAGCCCATCACTACCATTGTAACAGCAGGCCTATTTCATACGTGTGAGCCTGGAGCTTCAGCCCATCACTACCATTGTAACAGCAGGCCTATTTCATACATGTGAGCCTGGAGCTTCAGCCCATCACTACCATTGTAACAGCAGGCCTATTTCATACATGTGAGCCTGGAGCTTCAGCCCATCACTACCATTGTAACAGCAGGCCTATTTCATATGTGTGAGCCTGGAGCTTCAGCCCATCACTACCATTGTAACAGCAGGCCTATTTCATACATGTGAGCCTGGAGCTTCAGCCCATCACTACCATTGTAACAGCAGGCCTATTTCATACATGTGAGCCTGGAGCTTCAGCCCATCACTACCATTGTAACAGCAGGCCTATTTCATACATGTGAGCCTGGAGCTTCAGCCCATCACTACCATTGTAACAGCAGGCCTATTTCATACGTGTGAGCCTGGAGCTTCAGCCCATCACTACCATTGTAACAGCAGGCCTATTTCATACATGTGAGCCTGGAGCTTCAGCCCATCACTACCATTGTAACAGCAGGCCTATTTCATATGTGTGAGCCTGGAGCTTCAGCCCATCACTACCATTGTAACAGCAGGCCTATTTCATACGTGTGAGCCTGGAGCTTCAGCCCATCACTACCATTGTAACAGCAGGCCTATTTCATATGTGTGAGCCTGGAGCTTCAGCCCATCACTACCATTGTAACAGCAGGCCTATTTCATACGTGTGAGCCTGGAGCTTCAGCCCATCACTACCATTGTAACAGCAGGCCTATTTCATACTGGTGAGCCTGGAGCTTCAGCCCATCACTACCATTGTAACAGCAGGCCTATTTCATACATGTGAGCCTGGAGCTTCAGCCCATCACTACCATTGTAACAGCAGGCCTATTTCATACGTGTGAGCCTGGAGCTTCAGCCCATCACTACCATTGTAACAGCAGGCCTATTTCATATGTGTGAGCCTGGAGCTTCAGCCCATCACTACCATTGTAACAGCAGGCCTATTTCATATGTGTGAGCCTGGAGCTTCAGCCCATCACTACCATTGTAACAGCAGGCCTATTTCATATGTGTGAGCCTGGAGCTTCAGCCCATCACTACCATTGTAACAGCAGGCCTATTTCATATGTGTGAGCCTGGAGCTTCAGCCCATCACTACCATTGTAACAGCAGGCCTATTTCATACGTGTGAGCCTGGAGCTTCAGCCCATCACTACCATTGTAACAGCAGGCCTATTTCATATGTGTGAGCCTGGAGCTTCAGCCCATCACTACCATTGTAACAGCAGGCATATTTCATATGTGTGAGCCTGGAGCTTCAGCCCATCACTACCATTGTAACAGCAGGCCTATTTCATACATGTGAGCCTGGAGCTTCAGCCCATCACTACCATTGTAACAGCAGGCCTATTTCATATGTGTGAGCCTGGAGCTTCAGCCCATCACTACCATTGTAACAGCAGGCCTATTTCATACATGTGAGCCTGGAGCTTCAGCCCATCACTACCATTGTAACAGCAGGCCTATTTCATACATGTGAGCCTGGAGCTTCAGCCCATCACTACCATTGTAACAGCAGGCCTATTTCATACATGTGAGCCTGGAGCTTCAGCCCATCACTACCATTGTAACAGCAGGCCTATTTCATACGTGTGAGCCTGGAGCTTCAGCCCATCACTACCATTGTAACAGCAGGCCTATTTCATACATGTGAGCCTGGAGCTTCAGCCCATCACTACCATTGTAACAGCAGGCCTATTTCATACATGTGAGCCTGGAGCTTCAGCCCATCACTACCATTGTAACAGCAGGCCTATTTCATACATGTGAGCCTGGAGCTTCAGCCCATCACTACCATTGTAACAGCAGGCCTATTTCATACGTGTGAGCCTGGAGCTTCAGCCCATCACTACCATTGTAACAGCAGGCCTATTTCATACGTGTGAGCCTGGAGCTTCAGCCCATCACTACCATTGTAACAGCAGGCATATTTCATATGTGTGAGCCTGGAGCTTCAGCCCATCACTACCATTGTAACAGCAGGCCTATTTCATACATGTGAGCCTGGAGCTTCAGCCCATCACTACCATTGTAACAGCAGGCCTATTTCATACATGTGAGCCTGGAGCTTCAGCCCATCACTACCATTGTAACAGCAGGCCTATTTCATATGTGTGAGCCTGGAGCTTCAGCCCATCACTACCATTGTAACAGCAGGCCTATTTCATATGTGTGAGCCTGGAGCTTCAGCCCATCACTACCATTGTAACAGCAGGCCTATTTCATACGTGTGAGCCTGGAGCTTCAGCCCATCACTACCATTGTAACAGCAGGCCTATTTCATATGTGTGAGCCTGGAGCTTCAGCCCATCACTACCATTGTAACAGCAGGCCTATTTCATATGTGTGAGCCTGGAGCTTCAGCCCATCACTACCATTGTAACAGCAGGCCTATTTCATACATGTGAGCCTGGAGCTTCAGCCCATCACTACCATTGTAACAGCAGGCCTATTTCATACGTGTGAGCCTGGAGCTTCAGCCCATCACTACCATTGTAACAGCAGGCCTATTTCATATGTGTGAGCCTGGAGCTTCAGCCCATCACTACCATTGTAACAGCAGGCCTATTTCATACATGTGAGCCTGGAGCTTCAGCCCATCACTACCATTGTAACAGCAGGCCTATTTCATACGTGTGAGCCTGGAGCTTCAGCCCATCACTACCATTGTAACAGCAGGCCTATTTCATATGTGTGAGCCTGGAGCTTCAGCCCATCACTACCATTGTAACAGCAGGCCTATTTCATACATGTGAGCCTGGAGCTTCAGCCCATCACTACCATTGTAACAGCAGGCCTATTTCATACATGTGAGCCTGGAGCTTCAGCCCATCACTACCATTGTAACAGCAGGCCTATTTCATACATGTGAGCCTGGAGCTTCAGCCCATCACTACCATTGTAACAGCAGGCCTATTTCATACGTGTGAGCCTGGAGCTTCAGCCCATCACTACCATTGTAACAGCAGGCCTATTTCATACATGTGAGCCTGGAGCTTCAGCCCATGACTACCATTGTAACAGCAGGCCTATTTCATACATGTGAGCCTGGAGCTTCAGCCCATCACTACCATTGTAACAGCAGGCCTATTTCATACATGTGAGCCTGGAGCTTCAGCCCATCACTACCATTGTAACAGCAGGCCTATTTCATACGTGTGAGCCTGGAGCTTCAGCCCATCACTACCATTGTAACAGCGGGCCTATTTCATACATGTGAGCCTGGAGCTTCAGCTCATCACTACCATTGTAACAGCAGGCCTATTTCATATGTGTGAGCCTGGAGCTTCAGCCCATCACTACCATTGTAACAGCAGGCCTATTTCATACATGTGAGCCTGGAGCTTCAGCCCATCACTACCATTGTAACAGCAGGCCTATTTCATACATGTGAGCCTGGAGCTTCAGCCCATCACTACCATTGTAACAGCAGGCCTATTTCATACGTGTGAGCCTGGAGCTTCAGCCCATCACTACCATTGTAACAGCAGGCCTATTTCATATGTGTGAGCCTGGAGCTTCAGCCCATCACTACCATTGTAACAGCAGGCCTATTTCATATGTGTGAGCCTGGAGCTTCAGCCCATCACTACCATTGTAACAGCAGGCCTATTTCATACGTGTGAGCCTGGAGCTTCAGCCCATCACTACCATTGTAACAGCAGGCCTATTTCATACATGTGAGCCTGGAGCTTCAGCCCATCACTACCATTGTAACAGCAGGCCTATTTCATATGTGTGAGCCTGGAGCTTCAGCCCATCACTACCATTGTAACAGCAGGCCTATTTCATACGTGTGAGCCTGGAGCTTCAGCCCATCACTACCATTGTAACAGCAGGCCTATTTCATACATGTGAGCCTGGAGCTTCAGCCCATCACTACCATTGTAACAGCAGGCCTATTTCATACATGTGAGCCTGGAGCTTCAGCCCATCACTACCATTGTAACAGCAGGCCTATTTCATACATGTGAGCCTGGAGCTTCAGCCCATCACTACCATTGTAACAGCAGGCCTATTTCATATGTGTGAGCCTGGAGCTTCAGCCCATCACTACCATTGTAACAGCAGGCATATTTCATATGTGTGAGCCTGGAGCTTCAGCCCATCACTACCATTGTAACAGCAGGCCTATTTCATACGTGTGAGCCTGGAGCTTCAGCCCATCACTACCATTGTAACAGCAGGCATATTTCATATGTGTGAGCCTGGAGCTTCAGCCCATCACTACCATTGTAACAGCAGGCCTATTTCATACATGTGAGCCTGGAGCTTCAGCCCATCACTACCATTGTAACAGCAGGCCTATTTCATACATGTGAGCCTGGAGCTTCAGCCCATCACTACCATTGTAACAGCAGGCCTATTTCATATGTGTGAGCCTGGAGCTTCAGCCCATCACTACCATTGTAACAGCAGGCCTATTTCATACATGTGAGCTTGGAGCTTCAGCCCATCACTACCATTGTAACAGCAGGCCTATTTCATACATGACAGTCTGGAGCTTCAGCCCATCACTACCATTGTAACAGCAGGAATATTTCATACATGTGAGCCTGGAGCTTCAGCCCATCACTACCATTGTAACAGCAGGCCTATTTCATATGTGTGAGCCTGGAGCTTCAGCCCATCACTACCATTGTAACAGCAGGCCTATTTCATACATGTCAGCCTGGAGCTTCAGCCCATCACTACCACTGTAACAGCTGGCCTATTTCATACATGACAGCCTGGAGCTTCAACTCATCCACAACCATTGTAACAGCATGTCTATTTCATACGTGTGAGCCTGGAGCTTCAGCCCATCACTACCATTGTAACAGCAGGCCTATTTCATATGTGTGAGCTTGGAGCTTCAGCCCATCACTACCATTGTAACAGCAGGCCTATTTCATACATGTGAGCCTGGAACTTCAGCCCATCACTACCATTGTAACAGCAGGCCTATTTCATATGTGTGAGCCTGGAGCTTCAGCCCATCACTACCATTGTAACTGCAGGCCTATTTCATACATGTGAGCCTGGAGCTTCAGCCCATCACTACCATTGTAACAGCAGGCCTATTTCATACATGTGAGCCTGGAGCTTCAGCCCATCACTACCATTGTAACAGCAGGCCTATTTCATACATGTGAGCCTGGAGCTTCAGCCCATCACTACCATTGTAACAGCAGGCCTATTTCATACATGTGAGCCTGGAGCTTCAGCCCATCACTACCATTCTAACAGCAGGCCTATTTCATACATGTGAGCCTGGAGCTTCAGCCCATCACTACCATTGTAACAGCAGGCATATTTCATACATGTGAGCCTGGAGCTTCAGCCCATCACTACCATTGTAACAGCAGGCCTATTTCATACATGTGAGCCTGGAGCTTCAGCCCATCACTACCATTGTAACAGCAGGCATATTTCATACGTGTGAGCCTGGAGCTTCAGCCCATCACTACCATTGTAACAGCAGGCCTATTTCATATGTGTGAGCCTGGAGCTTCAGCCCATCACTACCATTGTAACAGCAGGCCTGTTTCATATGTGTGAGCCTGGAGCTTCAGCCCATCACTACCATTGTAACTGCAGGCCTATATCATACGTGAGCCTGGAGCTTCAGCCCATCACTACCATTGTAACAGCAGGCCTATTTCATATGTGTGAGCCTGGAGCTTCAGCCCATCACTACCATTGTAACAGCAGGCCTATTTCATACATGTGAGCCTGGAGCTTCAGCCCATCACTACCATTGTAACAGCAGGCCTATTTCTATGTGTGAGCTTGGAGCTTCAGCCCATCACTACCATTGTAACAGCAGGCCTATTTCATACGTGTGAGCCTGGAGCTTCAGCCCATCACTACCATTGTAACAGCAGGCCTATTTCATACATGTGAGCCTGGAGCTTCAGCCCATCACTACCATTGTAACAGCAGGCCTATTTCATACATGTGAGCCTGGAGCTTCAGCCCATCACTACCATTGTAACAGCAGGCCTATTTCATATGTGTGAGCCTGGAGCTTCAGCCCATCACTACCATTGTAACAGCAGGCCTATTTCATACATGTGAGCCTGGAGCTTCAGCCCATCACTACCATTGTAACAGCAGGCGTATTTCATACATGTGAGCCTGGAGCTTCAGTCCATCACTACCATTGTAACAGCAGGCCTATTTCATACATGTGAGCCTGGAGCTTCAGCCCATCACTACCATTGTAACAGCAGGCCTATTTCATACGTGTGAGCCTGGAGCTTCAGCCCATCACTACCATTGTAACAGCAGGCCTATTTCATATGTGAGCCTGGAGCTTCAGCCCATCATTACCATTGTAACAGCAGGCCTATTTCATATGTGTGAGCCTGGAGCTTCAGCCCATCACTACCATTGTAACAGCAGGCCTATTTCATATGTGTGAGCCTGGAGCTTCAGCCCATCACTACCATTGTAACAGCAGGCCTATTTCATATGTGTGAGCCTGGAGCTTCAGCCCATCACTACCATTGTAACAGCGGGCCTATTTCATACATGTGAGCCTGGAGCTTCAGCCCATCACTACCATTGTAACAGCAGGCCTATTTCATATGTGTGAGCCTGGAGCTTCAGCCCATCACTACCATTGTAACAGCAGGCCTATTTCATACATGTGAGCCTGGAGCTTCAGCCCATCACTACCATTGTAACAGCAGGCCTATTTCATACATGTGAGCCTGGAGCTTCAGCCCATCACTACCTTTGTAACAGCAGGCCTATTTCATACTGGTGAGCCTGGAGCTTTAGCCCATCCACTACCATTGTAACAGCAAGCATATTTCATACATGTGAGCCTGGAGCTTCAGCCCATCACTACCATTGTAACAGCAGGCCTATTTCATACATGTGAGCCTGGAGCTTCAGCCCATCACTACCATTGTAACAGCAGGCCTATTTCTACATGTGAGCTTGGAGCTTCAGCCCATCACTACCATTGTAACAGCAGGCCTATTTCATACATGTGAGCCTGGAGCTTCAGCCCATCACTACCATTGTAACAGCAGGCCTATTTCATACGTGTGAGCCTGGAGCTTCAGCCCATCACTACCATTGTAACAGCAGGCCTATTTCATATGTGTGAGCCTGGAGCTTCAGCCCATCACTACCATTGTAACAGCAGGCCTATTTCATACATGTGAGCCTGGAGCTTCAGCCCATCACTACCATTGTAACAGCAGGCCTATTTCATACGTGAGCCTGGAGCTTCAGCCCATCACTACCATTGTAACAGCAGGCCTATTTCATATGTGTGAGCCTGGAGCTTCAGCCCATCACTACCATTGTAACAGCAGGCCTATTTCATACGTGTGAGCCTGGAGCTTCAGCCCATCACTACCATTGTAAGAGCAGGCCTATTTCATACATGTGAGCCTGGAGCTTCAGCCCATCACTACCATTGTAACAGCAGGCTTGTTTCATATGTGTGAGCCTGGAGCTTCAGCCCATCACTACCATTGTAACAGCAGGCCTATTTCATATAAGTGAGCCTGGAGCTTCAGCCCATCACTACCATTGTAACAGCAGGCCTATTTCTACGTGTGAGCTTTGAGCTTCAGCCCATCACTACCATTGCAACAGCAGCCCTATTTCATGATTTTGAGCCTGGAGCTTCAGCCCATCACTACCATTGTAACAGCAGGCATATTTCATACGTGTGAGCCTGGAGCTTCAGCCCGTCACCATCACTACCATTGTAACAGCAGGCCTATTTCATACGTGTGAGCCTGGAGCTTCAGCCCATCATTACCATTGTAACAGCGGGCCTATTTCATACGTGTGAGCCTGGAGCTTCAGCCCATCACTACCCTTGTAACAGCAGACCTATTTCATATGTGTGAGCCTGGAGCTTCAGCCCATCACTACCATTGTAACAGCGGGCCTATTTCATATGTGTGAGCCTAGAGCTTCAGCCCATCACTACCATTGTAACAGCAGGCCTATTTCATACGTGTGAGCCTGGAGCTTCAGCCCATCACTACCATTGTAACAGCAGGCCTATTTCATACATGTGAGCCTGGAGCTTCAGCCCATCACTACCATTGTAACAGCAGGCCTGTTTCTTACATGTGTGAGCCTGGAGCTTCAGCCCATCACTACCATTGTAACAGCAGGGCTATTTCATACACGTGAGCCTGGAGCTTCAGCCCATCACTACCATTGTAACAGCAGGCATATTTCATATATGTGAGCCTGGAGCTTCAGCCCATCACTACCATTGTAACAGCAGGCATATTTCATACATGTGAGCCTGGAGCTTCAGCCCATCACTAGCATTATAACGGCAAGCCTATTTCATACATGTGAGCCTGGAGCTTCAGCCCATCACTACCATTGTAACAGCAGGCCTATTTCATACATGTGAGCCTGGAGCTTCAGCCCATCACTACCATTGTAACAGCAGGCCTATTTCATACATGTGAGCCTGGAGCTTCAGCCCATCACTACCATTGTAACAGCAGGCCTATTTCATATGTGTGAGCCTGGAGCTTCAGCCCATCACTACCATTGTAACAGCAGGCCTATTTCATACATGTGAGCCTGGAGCTTCAGCCCATCACAGCCATTGTAACAGCAGGCCTATTTCATACATGTGAGCCTGGAGCTTCAGCCCATCACTACTATTGTAACAGCAGGCCTATTTCTACACGTGAGCTTGGAGCTTCAGCCCATCACTACCATTGTAACAGCAGGCCTAGTTCATATGTGTGAGCCTGGAGCTTCAGCCCATCACTACCATTGTAACAGCAGGCCAATTTCATATGTGAGCATGGAGCCTCCGCCCATCACTACCATTGTAACAGCAGGCCTATTTCATACATGTGAGCCTGGAGCTTCAGCCCATCACTACCATTGTAACAGCAGGCCTATTTCATATGTGTGAGCCTGGAGCTTCAGCCCATCACTACCATTGTAACAGCAGGCATATTTCATACATGTGAGCCTGGAGCTTCAGCCCATCACTACCATTGTAACAGCAGGCCTATTTCATATGTGTGAGCCTGGAGCTTCAGCCCATCACTACCATTGTAACAGCAGGCCTATTTCATACGTGTGAGCCTGGAGCTTCAGCCCATCACTACCATTGTAACAGCAGGCCTATTTCATACATGTGAGCCTGGAGCTTCAGCCCATCACTACCATTGTAACAGCGGGCCTATTTCATACATGTGAGCCTGGAGCTTCAGCCCATCACTACCATTGTAACAGCAGGCCTATTTCATACATGTGAGCCTGGAGCTTCAGCCCATCACTACCATTGTAACAGCAGGCCTATTTCATACATGTGAGCCTGGAGCTTCAGCCCATCACTACCATTGTAACAGCAGGCCTATTTCATACGTGTGAGCCTGGAGCTTCAGCCCATCACTACCATTGTAACAGCAGGCCTATTTCATACGTGTGAGCCTGGAGCTTCAGCCCATCACTACCATTGTAACAGCAGGCCTATTTCATATGTGAGCCTGGAGCTTCAGCCCATCACTACCATTGTAACAGCAGGCCTATTTCATATGTGTGAGCCTGGAGCTTCAGCCCATCACTACCATTGTAACAGCAGGCCTATTTCATATGTGTGAGCCTGGAGCTTCAGCCCATCACTACCATTGTAACAGCAGGCCTATTTCATACGTGTGAGCCTGGAGCTTCAGCCCATCACTACCATTGTAACAGCAGGCCTATTTCATATGTGTGAGCCTGGAGCTTCAGCCCATCACTACCATTGTAACAGCAGGCCTATTTCATACATGTGAGCCTGGAGCTTCAGCCCATCACTACCATTGTAACAGCAGGCCTATTTCATACGTGTGAGCCTGGAGCTTCAGCCCATCACTACCATTGTAACAGCAGGCCTATTTCATATGTGAGCCTGGAGCTTCAGCCCATCACTACCATTGTAACAGCAGGCCTATTTCATACGTGTGAGCCTGGAGCTTCAGCCCATCACTACCATTGTAACAGCAGGCCTATTTCATATGTGTGAGCCTGGAGC
This sequence comes from Protopterus annectens, assembly GCF_019279795.1. Lineage (NCBI taxonomy): Eukaryota > Metazoa > Chordata > Ceratodontiformes > Protopteridae > Protopterus > Protopterus annectens. The sequence goes on along the minus strand of NC_056750.1, from coordinate 875,089,413 downwards.
TTCAGCCCATCACTACCATTGTAACAGCAGGCCTATTTCATACTTGTGAGCCTGGAGCTTCAGCACATCACTACCATTGTAACAGTGAGCCTGTTTCATACATGTAAGCCTGGAGCTTCAGCCCATCACTACCATTGTAACAGCAGGCCTATTTCATACATGTGAGCCTGGAGCTTCAGCCCATCACTACCATTGTAACAGCGGGCCTATTTCATACATGTGAGCCTGGAGCTTCAGCCCATCACTACCATTGTAACAGCAGGCCTATTTCATACATGTGAGCCTGGAGCTTCAGCCCATCACTACCATTGTAACAGCAGGCCTATTTCATATGTGTGAGCCTGGAGCTTCAGCCCATCACTACCATTGTAACAGCAGGCCTATTTCATATGTGTGAGCCTGGAGCTTCAGCCCATCACTACCATTGTAACAGCAGGCCTATTTCATATGTGTGAGCCTGGAGCTTCAGCCCATCACTACCATTGTAACAGCAGGCCTATTTCATACATGTGAGCCTGGAGCTTCAGCCCATCACTACCATTGTAACAGCAGGCCTATTTCATACGTGTGAGCCTGGAGCTTCAGCCCATCACTACCATTGTAACAGCAGGCCTATTTCATACATGTGAGCCTGGAGCTTCAGCCCATCACTACCATTGTAACAGCAGGCGTATTTCATATGTGTGAGCCTGGAGCTTCAGCCCATCACTACCATTGTAACAGCAGGCCTATTTCATACATGTGAGCCTGGAGCTTCAGCCCATCACTACCATTGTAACAGCAGGCGTATTTCATATGTGTGAGCCTGGAGCTTCAGCCCATCACAACCATTGCAACAGCAGGCCTATTTCATACATGTAAGCCTAGTGCTTCAGCCAACCACTACCATTGTAACAGCAGGCCTATTTCATACATGTGAGCCTGGAGCTTCAGCCCATCACTACCATTGTAACAGCAGGCCTATTTCATACATGTGAGCCTGGAGCTTCAGCCCATCACTACCATTGTAACAGCAGGCCTATTTCATACATGTGAGCCTGGAGCTTCAGCCCATAACTACCATTGTAACAGCAGGCTTCTTTCATATGTGTGAGCCTGGAGCTTCAGCCCATAACTACCATTGTAACAGCAGACCTATTTCATACATGTGAGCCTGGAGCTTCAGCCCATCACTACCACTGTAACAGCAGGCCTATTTCATATGTGTGAGCCTGGAGCTTCAGCCCATCACTACCATTGTAACAGCAGGCCTATTTCATACATGTGAGCCTGGAGCTTCAGCCCATCACTACCAATGTAACAGCAGGCCTATTTCATACATGTGAGCCTGGAGCTTCAGCCCATCACTACCATTGTAACAGCAGGCATATTTCATACATGTGGGCCTAGAGCTTCAGCCCACCACTACCATTGTAACAGCAGGCCTATTTCATATGTGTGAGCCTAGAGCTTTAGCCCATCACTACCATTGTAACAGCAGGCCTATTTCATACATGTGAGCCTGGAGTTTCAGCCCATCACTACCATTGTAACAGCAGGCCTATTTCATATGTGTGAGCCTGGAGCTTCAGCCCATCACTACCATTGTAACAGCAGGCCTATTTCATACATGTGAGCCTGGAGCTTCAGCCCATCACTACCATTGTAACAGCAGGCCTATTTCATACATGTGAGCCTGGAGCTTCAGACCATCATTACCATTGTAACAGCGGGCCTATTTCATATGTGTGAGCCTGGAGCTTCAGCCCATCACTACCATTGTAACAGCAGGCCTATTTCATACGTGTGAGCCTGGAGCTTCAGCCCATCACTACCATTGTAACAGCAGGCCTATTTCATACATGTGAGCCTGGAGCTTCAGCCCATCACTACCATT